>NC_137458.1:103482325-103674825 GCF_964235325.1 Thermobia domestica
GCTGCGACGTCCACGGCTACTCTGCCGTCAATATTGCGCAATGTTCCGCTACCCTTTCTGAAATTCCACCATTTTCCGCTACATTATAAAATTAAACTTTAATGGTACAGCAAGCGCTGTTAACAAGACTGCAAAATAATTTCTGTGTCCCCACCCGAATCGAACCCGGGACCCCTTGATTACAAGCTATGGCCTTATCAGGACATTTTAGGATTGGTCGTAACATTTTATGATGGGAAATGTTTATTATTTTTTATCACGGAAAATATTTATTAGATTTAATCTAAGTAGAACCTTTGATTTTTATTAGAGATATCTCATAAATGCAGCCCACCTAAAGACAATTCTTAAACATGGCTACGAACCTCTTATCAATATATTTGTCAGAATATAATGTTATTTTAAGACGCACATTTCTTGAAAACAAATATTAATACTTTTTTCTCAAATACATGTGCACTTTTGGAAAATTATTTTATGGAGATAAATGTAAATCATATAGGTCGACAAATGTGGTAATTTCTGTACAGTTATGTATCCAGAAATTTTATTGGGAGTGAATATGTGTTTCAATTTAAAGTCTAAATTCAGCCTGAATATAAATTGCACATAACGCTGAAATTTACTTATGAAGTTATACCAGATTTACACAGAAGTAGGAATTCCGGGTTATCTGTCGTCCTCATATCGTCACCCCTGCATACATACCTGTTTGCATAGTGCTTTCCATTACTTCAAAATTATAACATTCTACTTAAATAATTTGTGGTTTAAAATAGCAAACGCTAAAGAACTTTAGTTTACCCCGTCGATTATATGGCTTCTTATAGACGCTCGGTACCAGTTACAATGACAAAAGATGAACCTTGTGACTCAATTGCAATTTCTATTTTGAATGAAGTCAGCAGCAGCAGTAGGAGCAGTTCTCCTCTACATTTACATACAGCTTTCTTGAAAACGAGACAATCTCGTATATTGAAATTTGTGTATTTCTCTCTACAAAACAACATAAAACATTTTAGAAAGAAATACATGTTTTCTAACCTAATTAGTTCACTTCTTCTAAGGTATGGGGGAAAATTTAAAGTTTTAAGGCTGGTTTTTAAAAGTCGCTACATTTTAAGTATTTTTCGTCACTCGCCACTATGTCGAAAGGGCAACAAAATGTCGCTACGCGTACGGAAATTCTTCTACGGTTGGCAACACCATTTATAAGTAATATTTTGGTCATATAGGTTGTGAATTATCCAAGAGTTTTCCAAATACTAAGTGGATTAGGAAGTCTCAAAGTTTCTCCTAAATAAGTTGTCTTTAAATATGCACCCAATTCTCTCAAGTTAGTATTGTTTATCTGTATGATGTGTTCCAAGGAGTGAAATAGCTGTGTTTTGTTCACATCCACTCTTTTTGAACTCATAGCAGTTCCTCAGACTTACTGTTGATGGGCTCACCCGGATGTAAATGCCTCTTCCTCTTCCCTGCCAGGTATCAGGCCTCAGGAATGCTAGAATCTATGTTTTTCAAATGCCCCATCCATTTATATCAAGATGTGGAATAAGCTCTAGACAATTATTTGCTTATTTCGGAATAAGTAAACGTAATATTGTTGCACTATCTAGCACAATTACCTAATAGCGTTTTATCTAAACTTGTGGACAGTTATTCCAAATGTGCTGTAGACCTATGAACAACTATTTGTATGATTGTCATAATTTTTTGATCCAAAATACGGACAATCCTTAAAATGAAGAACCATCAAAGATACGGTGGCCAAACACAGAAGAAATATTTTGGATTTTTTTTACTTATAAATCACCTTTTTAGGTTGTCATCACAATTGTACTGTAATTCTTAAAACACTATTGGAAACTAACATGTTTTATATTTTTTTCAGTAACACAAATATAATAAATCATGCCATTAAATTACGTACTTTAAATCTAACCAAATGAACCCTGGAATGAAAAAATGAGACACTTTTTAAAACATAACCTACTTTATTAATAGTAACTAACATATAAGCTATATACCCTATGATGGAAACACACTTCTTTCCCAGCGAGATTTTAACAATGAGGTGATATAAAAATAAATAAAACTTAATAACTCCTTAACCACTCTACCGATGTTGATTATATTTTGTAACGTGCCCGTTACAAGTCACAGGAAAAAAAAAGAAGAAATTATAAAAATAAAAAATGTAAAATCTTCCATAAGAAAAATGGTAAAATGACTATTATTGTATTTAATATTATGTGTTACAGAAGGAGACATAAGCTTATATAAAAAGAATCATCTTCGAATTTTTTTAAATTAAGAAAGAAAGAGTTGAATGTAAAAAAAAAAACGTTTGTGAGAAGATTTCCTTTGCCTTTCGTAACCGAGAAATATCAAGGTCTTGGCTTATGCGCTGGTCGTTGACTGCGCATGGTCACGGCTTTGCGGCCGTAAGTAGCTGGCCTCGGCTAGCTTACTTGGGCTGTGTTGTATGAACGGGTAACATCTGGAGGGATTAAGCTGTTCGAATGGATTATGAATCTAAATGGACGTTTCGTGTTGGTTCACGTTTCTTGTATTGAAGTCTTCGTTTGTAGAAGAGTGTGTTATAGAAGGAAATAAGAATATCCATTACAAGTGAGGATTATGATTATAGTGATATTTCATTTTCTGCAATATTTAGTGTATTTGCGTATTTTTGAAAAATTAGTGAAAATAGTGTTGCTTGGAAATTCGATAAAAGTGTTGGAAGGGAGGCTTGGTTTAGTTCTCTCTGCTTCTATTAGCAAGCAAATTGCAGAAAGGTGCATGAGTAATACTCAGAATCACGTAATTATAATTGTGTATATATTTTTTTCTCGATTTCGTGAATGTGGGAAATTGTGGATCTACGTCCCATTTTCTCAATTGAGTTTCTAATTGAATTGAGATCATTTAAATTGAATTCTGAGCATAACCTCACGTTACAGTGGAATATTCTTGTTTTGATAAGAGAGTCCGAGACGATTGAGGGCAGAGAAACTACAGAAAGTTGAGGTAAAAACGTGGATTTTCAGAGGTGAGTTAATTTTCAATTTTTCTATTAGATTGTCTGTCTACGTCTTTATGTGTATTCTGTGGGTTGTCTTGTTGGCTCCATTTGGTTAGGTTTTCAGTGGAATAATTATCGTGAATAAGCTCGGCAAATCCAGGGGAACAAAGGTGGAGGGATTTGTACCCGAAACCTTTGAAATGTGCTATTCATCCTATGTTTATTACAGGTCTGAAATTCATGTTTTTGATTCAAAGAGTAAAATCCGAAAGGCTTATTAATGCTGTTTTTAATGCTGAGGAATTAATAGTAAAATTTGATTCTTTTTTTTTTAAAAAAGAAAACTTCGTTTGACTTGTTCGTACTGTTTGGAGTATGTTTGACCGGTTTGTGTTTCAGATGTTTCGATGTTGCAACGCATTCAATTGAGTATAGCAAAGTTGTTTGCAGTTGTTTTTCGTCGGGAATTTTCTTTTTTCAAACTAAATTGCGACAAAAAAAAATAATTTCTTTTTATGATAAGAATTTATGAAACTTTTTCTTCGGTTTGAGAGAAAGGGAAATCTTCACTCGATTAAAGGTACAAATTTATTTCTTATTTTTAAAGAAAGGAATATATTAGTACTAGACTAGAGAGAGAGAGAGAGGTCCTAGACTGGCCTTGAGTGTTAACATTACAGTTAAGTGTGAGAGGTCCTTGACTGGCCTCGAATATTTGCGTCAAACTTCAGAGGTTCCTGACTTGACTGGAGAATTTGCTTTATTATTCAATTTTTGAAGATTTAAAATTCAGCGAACAATTCTTTGAATTATATTAAATAATTTTTTTCTTTTCTCAAACTGAGAAATAAAATATTTATTGAATCCAGATTTTGACTTGGCAGCGAGAAGACAGATTAATTATTGTAATTTATTTGTAATAAACATTTATTTCCTGAATTGGTTGTGTTGTTATTTGTTTATATATGTATATACATATTTACTGTTAATTTGTGAACTATTACTCCTCTGGATTTCCGAATTGAAACAACAGCCTGAGCTATCCGGATGCTTGCTCGTGTAAAGCCCCTTCTGAGGCCAGGCTGGATTGGTTTTTCCCACCTTGTCCGCTAGGCTACGGATGGGGGCGTTACAAATTTGAACACAGCCCAAGTCCTTTTCTAAAATTTTGGGTTTGTATTGTAAGTATTTCATGTCCGTTATTAATTTTGTTGTTGTAAGTATTTCAAGTCCGTTGGTTATTACTTTTGATATACTTATTAAACTCATAATTATTTTTGGAATTTCGCATTTGCTTTTGCATTTCAGAATTAAATTCGATTGCTAATTGAAAATTATTGTTCATTTATAAATTACTAGTATCTTTGATAAATTAAATTAAGGTGAAGCAAGGTATTATTAGGATTATTTCCATTTGGTCAAAAAAAAAGGTGGGTCGCAGTAGTGTTCGTAGTTAGTATTGTATTTTGTATGTATTATAATTATATTATTTATGTTCTATTTATACTTGTATTGTTCTATACTAATACATATGTGTGATCCGATGGAGTATGTCAGTATTGATATTCCAGAGCAATATTCCGAATTGATAACGGTAGATAGAACCGGCAATTTTGAAACAGATACTAGATCTGATTTTGGACAGTTGAATATGTCACTGACTCCGCCAACTCAAGGGAGTTTTCATATTAGACAACCTGCTATGAGAGCTAATAATTTAGAATGTGGAGGTAGTTCGCAGTCACCTGCGGATGAATATAATTTCAGTAGATTTGTTAATATTGGGAGTTTGAACGAATCGTTTCGAGATCAGAGGCAAGTCACTTTTAATGAGCCTTTAACGAGTTCTGGTACAAATAATGATGGGAATTCGATAAATTTTGGAAATTCAGGTCCTGATAAGAATGAGGTTCCTTCTAGGTACTTGAATCTTAGAGATTATTACCGAAGGGTTTCTCAAATTAGAAATTCCACTCCCAAGACTTCGTTACATCCGCGGTATGGTGCTACACCTAGGAGAACTCAGATGGGTGAAAATGTATTAACAGGGTTGCCAACTTTGCATAGTACTAATGAATCTTCAAATGTTGAGCATAATCTCCTGATGAAGTATACATTTAAAAGAACTAGTGATTTTCTAGAGTTAAAATTTAAGGAATTGAAAACAACTGATGGTAGTAATAGTTTGCTAGTTTTTGAAATATTAGCCAAAATTGAGGAAACTCTAATGGATACTAGCTACTCTTTGAGTATGATTCTTTCTGTTCTTGTCGGGAAATGTGAAGGTTCATTATTAAAAGAAATTTTGTTAGCATTAAATCATCAAATAGCTTGGAATGAGTTAAAATCTAGGCTTGTTAAGAATTTTATTACGCCTGTTGCATTACATTCACTTATTTCTGATAGAATTTATAGACGTCAACGCTTGTCTGAATCAGTTACTCAGTATGTAAGATCTATAGTGATTGCCATGAATGTATTAAATTTTATGGATAATGAGTCAGACATGGTAAATATCATTGTATGTGGCATGAATCCAAATCATAGATATAAAATGCTGAATTATTACATCCCAGCTACCCGATCCGAGTTAATGGATATTGCTGATAAGCATGAATTAAACTTTCGAAATCAATTGGAATATAATAAGGAAATGGGTTTTTCTCGGAAAAAGACTAATTTAGTAATGTTAAATCCTGATCAAGGTTTTAAAAATAGAGAATCTCCAGTGGGAGATAAAAATTTTTCTTTGAATAAAGAATTAAATAATTCTTACCCTACTAATGTAAAGAATCGCTTGAAAGTAGAATCTCAGGTTCATGGAAAAAACAAGATTCCAAATGAACGGTCTGATCAATTTAAAGCATCTAATGCTTCAGTTAACACAATTCCTAGTGAATTGGACAATACCGTCGCTTCATTTGTGGTTGGTAAAATACATAACTATTTAACAGACATTTGTGTGGATGGAGGTTCAAGCTTTAACATCGTTCGACTGGACTTAGTGCGGTTTTGTGGATTGGAGAAATTTATTAGATTGACTCCTGAAAAGGTGGTGAATGCTCCGTCCGGGTTAAATTTTTCAACAAACCGGGAGATAATATTGACTTTGAATCTCTCAGGTCATTTTGAGAGAATATCATTTAAGATAGTGGAACAGTTGGCTTGCATGTGTCTTCTGGGAACGCCTTTCTTACGATCGACAAACTCAGTTATAGATTATGCTAGAAACTGTTTGATTCTACGCGGTGGAAAGAAACGGGTTAGGTTAAATTATAAGAAGGTGATTTAACATAACAAACATCTTAGCGGATTTAAATCTGGTGATGAGTCTGGCCAAAGGGATGAAATGATAACTGATCATCACTCTACTAAACATGATGTTTCTTCTGTTTCGAACTTTATGGTATCGATTTTTATTTGTGAAGATGGATTTAATTTTCGGAAAAAAGATGCGAGTGTTCAGTGCGATTTGGATTATTTTGACCTTGAATCCAAATTATTAGAAATTCCAGCGCCTAGTGCTATCCAGCTGAATCATCTGAGATCTATGATTGATTCAGAAGTTGGAGACGTTCGAAAAATTGAAGATTCCATTGAATCCATGTGGAAGGAAGAAAGTCGTACGAATTTTGGGAAAACACTGGGTGGTGCGATTGAAAGGTCCAGAGTTACAAATCCAGTTGGGACTCAGTATAATGGTTCATCTTCAAGGGGCAGTTGTGTCTCAGTGATTGATCGTTTTCATGGAAATCAGAGTGGTGCAAATGAAATATCCGAAATTAGCTTGGAGAATTCGGGACAGTGCATTGCGAATTCTCAGTTAATTGACAAATTAGGAAGTAAAAGTAGTTCAAAAGAAATTTCGAGTCAACCTTTAGTTATCGATTTAACATCTGCAGTTTTGAATGTTGAACTGGGTCGAAGTGAACATTCGGCGAACAATGCTAGGTTGCCAGATAAGGAGCAAGATAGTGTTGTGAAACCCGATGCAAAGACTAGTGGAAAGAAAAGCAAGCGTAGGAATCGTAGGAAGAAAGGATTAAAGAATAAAACTTTAGTGGTAACTCCGGATACAAACTTAGCTGAAAAGAAAGTGGAGCTTAGTCATAGCAGTGGTCCAGTGAATAAAGTGGATAAACTGAATTCTTTAGATGGTAGCAGCGGCTCTGAAGTTTCAGATATTGATATAGATCAAGCTGAAAACTTTCACAAGTTTATTCAGAGAAATAAAAAGTTTATTTCGGACGAGCCTCGTACATCCGATAGTTTACATGATCAGACTACCATGCAGGTGAAAAATCCGGATTGCACACAGTTGAAAAACCAAAATGATAATCGGGATTCTTGGAGATTCAATGAACCAGAGGTGATCTCTTTCATTGATTCTATAAAGGTTAAATATAAAGACGTGATATCAGATAGAGTAGGGTGTATAAAAAACTTTATTGGTAGATTGTTATATATGTTGTTTATATATGTTTGTTTAAAATTTGTGTCTTATAATCTTTTTGTATTCCGGAGCTTGCCAAGAAGAAGACGTCGAAAAATTCTTGGTTTGAGAATTTTTCTTTTCCAGGGCGGCGAGTTTGTAACGTGCCCGTTACAAGTCACAGGAAAAAAAAAAGAAGAAATTATAAAAATAAAAAATGTAAAATCTTCGATAAGAAAAATGGTAAAATGACTATTATTGTATTTAATATTATGTGTTACAGAAGGAGACATAAGCTTATATAAAAAGAATCATCTTCGAATTTTTTTAAATTAAGAAAGAAAGAGTTGAATGTAAAAAAAAAAAACGTTTGTGAGAAGATTTCCTTTGCCTTTCGTAACCGAGAAATATCAAGGTCTTGGCTTATGCGCTGGTCGTTGACTGCGCATGGTCACGGCTTTGCGGCCGTAAGTAGCTGGCCTCGGCTAGCTTACTTGGGCTGTGTTGTATGAACGGGTAACATCTGGAGGGATTAAGCTGTTCGAATGGATTATGAATCTAAATAGACGTTTCGTGTTGGTTCACGTTTCTTGTATTGAAGTCTTCGTTTGTAGAAGAGTGTGTTATAGAAGGAAATAAGAATATCCATTACAAGTGAGGATTATGATTATAGTGATATTTCATTTTCTGCAATATTTAGTGTATTTGCGTATTTTTGAAAAATTAGTGAAAATAGTGTTGCTTGGAAATTCGATAAAAGTGTTGGAAGGGAGGCTTGGTTTAGTTCTCTCTGCTTCTATTAGCAAGCAAATTGCAGAAAGGTGCATGAGTAATACTCAGAATCACGTAATTATAATTGTGTATATATTTTTTTCTCGATTTCGTGAATGTGGGAAATTGTGGATCTACGTCCCATTTTCTCAATTGAGTTTCTAATTGAATTGAGATCATTTAAATTGAATTCTGAGCATAACCTCACGTTACAGTGGAATATTCTTGTTTTGATAAGAGAGTCCGAGACGATTGAGGGCAGAGAAACTACAGAAAGTTGAGGTAAAAACGTGGATTTTCAGAGGTGAGTTAATTTTCAATTTTTCTATTAGATTGTCTGTCTACGTCTTTATGTGTATTCTGTGGGTTGTCTTGTTGGCTCCATTTGGTTAGGTTTTCAGTGGAATAATTATCGTGAATAAGCTCGGCAAATCCAGGGGAACAAAGGTGGAGGGATTTGTACCCGAAACCTTTGAAATGTGCTATTCATCCTATGTTTATTACAGGTCTGAAATTCATGTTTTTGATTCAAAGAGTAAAATCCGAAAGGCTTATTAATGCTGTTTTTAATGCTGAGGAATTAATAGTAAAATTTGATTCTTTTTTTTAAAAAAAGAAAACTTCGTTTGACTTGTTCGTACTGTTTGGAGTATGTTTGACCGGTTTGTGTTTCAGATGTTTCGATGTTGCAACGCATTCAATTGAGTATAGCAAAGTTGTTTGCAGTTGTTTTTCGTCGGGAATTTTCTTTTTTCAAACTAAATTGCGACAAAAAAAAAATAATTTCTTTTTATGATAAGAATTTATGAAACTTTTTCTTCGGTTTGAGAGAAAGGGAAATCTTCACTCGATTAAAGGTACAAATTTATTTCTTATTTTTAAAGAAAGGAATATATTAGTACTAGACTAGAGAGAGAGAGAGAGGTCCTAGACTGGCCTTGAGTGTTAACATTACAGTTAAGTGTGAGAGGTCCTTGACTGGCCTCGAATATTTGCGTCAAACTTCAGAGGTTCCTGACTTGACTGGAGAATTTGCTTTATTATTCAATTTTTGAAGATTTAAAATTCAGCGAACAATTCTTTGAATTATATTAAATAATTTTTTCTTTTCTCAAACTGAGAAATAAAATATTTATTGAATCCAGATTTTGACTTGGCAGCGAGAAGACAGATTAATTATTGTAATTTATTTGTAATAAACATTTATTTCCTGAATTGGTTGTGTTGTTATTTGTTTATATATATATATATACATATTTACTGTTAATTTGTGAACTATTACTCCTCTGGATTTCCGAATTGAAACAACAGCCTGAGCTATCCGGATGCTTGCTCGTGTAAAGCCCCTTCTGAGGCCAGGCTGGATTGGTT
The DNA here is from genome assembly GCF_964235325.1 of Thermobia domestica. Lineage (NCBI taxonomy): Eukaryota > Metazoa > Arthropoda > Insecta > Zygentoma > Lepismatidae > Thermobia > Thermobia domestica. Next base: position 103,491,928 of record NC_137458.1, read on the forward strand.
TTTCCCACCTTGTCCGCTAGGCTACGGATGGGGGCGTTACAATTTTCAACATAGGTGAGGTACAGGCCTGGGATCGTTTTTGTGATTTAAGTTTGATGGAGCAACGTAGGGATGGAAAAAGAGTGGGAGATACATAAAAAATCAGTTTATAGACTGAAAGTGACTATTTTTGTACCTTAATAACTCTTGAACTATCCGAAAGATTTCAATGAAATTTTCAAGATACGTAAGGTTCGGACTGGAAACATTTTTGTAATTTTACTTTAACAGTAGATTCTAGAAGAGGGGACGTGTAAATAAAAAGTAATAAAACCTAATAACTTTTGAACCACTCAATCAATCTCGATCAAATTTTCAACTTATATGAGGATCGGCTCTTGGATGTTTTATATCGTTTCACATTGACGAGCCAACCTACGAGAGGGGGAGGGGAGATAGATGTAAAAATTTAAAATAAAAATGACTACCTTTGTGACTTCATTACTCTTGAACTACCCTACGGATCTCAATCAAAGTTTCAACAAATATGAGTTTAGGATAGGGATTACTTTAGCTATTCACTTTGACAATGCAACTTAGGCAAGGGGAAGGGGAGACATTTAAAAATGATCAAAAATGATTCATGTTCGTGTTGAATCCATTGTTTTCGGGGTCGATGAGAGAAACAGTGACACTTCTGATGATGTTTCAATCCAAGTTCAGCCTTGATAGTTGCGGAAAGGAGGGTACAACGTCGCAGAGGGGGATAAACATTTAATAATGATCGAAAATGACTAATATTTTGTCGAATCCATAGTTTTAGGAGTAGCTGAGATTAACAGTGACATTTCCTATGCCATAGACTGCAACATGAGGGGAATATATATATATATATATATATATATATATATATATATATATATATATATATATATATATAAGTTTCGAAAATGACCGATATTAGTGTTGAATCTATAGTTGTTGGAGTCGCCGAAATGAACAGTGACACAACTGATACTGTTTAAATCCAAATTCTTCTCCGCATCTTGGGTGAGAGGGGGAAAGGGAAGAACATATAACTGATCAAAAATAATCCATATTAGTGTCCAAACCATACTTTCCGGGGTTATCCCGTCTAAATCCAAATTCTGCCCCGCAACTTGGGGGAGGAGGAGTTAATAAAATGATCGAAAATGACCAATATTAGTGTCGAATCCATGGTTTTCGGTGTCCCCAAGATGATCAATGATCTTTCCAATGCCGTTTAAATCGATGCCATTAACAACGAAAACAGCATATTTCAAGGGTACTAAACACATGAGATACTGATTTGTGCTTTTAAATTTTCATTTCAACCCTGCGAGCGGGTAATATATGCTATTAATAAACTAAAGATGAAATTAGATTTGTTAATGTATTTTGCTTTTGTAGTAATCATACATTTTTCCCATTGTGTTTAGTTCATTATTATTCGTAATCTCATTTACTTTAGTTGAGAAGTATACTGGCAAGAAAATTAAGAAATAAGAATATAAACAAGTATTTAATAATTACTAGACGAATAAAAGTTTAAGAATAATTTTGTTGCATATTTAAAAGAAGTCAAATTCAGTATATAAGAAATTATGATTTGTATAAACAATGTGGTAACTACTTAATAAATATAAAATGTAACATCTCCCGTTATGTTCGTATTTTAGCCTAAAATATGTTCAACGATCAAACAAAGATGCATTTATCAAAAATATTATAATTCATGTCTCTGCGATTGTATGGCAGTGTTTTTGGTTGTTTCGCGGGATTCCAAAATGTAGCCATACAGTTGCGAGCTTTAATTCGATTAGGAAACCATATTGATCGTGAATTTTCTTTTTCAAAACGTCTTAATATTTTTGCAATATTAACTACAACATGAATAAAAAGACTTGCTACAAAAGCCTAATAACTGTAAAAAGTAATTCTATTTCCCAATATATATATCCCCAATATGAATTTAATCGTGAACGCCATTTTTATGGTATCATTATAAACAAAATACTCACATTAAAATTTAGGGCCTGAAACATTTTATAACTTGCAGTGTATACAGTATTGTTTCGTATCTTTTTTATAATGGTGCGATTTCTTAAAATTATGTTAAACTGGAGGTATTACTATTATTACTACTTATTCTTATTATCATTACTTTGAATATTTGGATTATTTATCTTTATGTTGATATGTTAATAAAAGTATGGATAGTCTGTTAACAGATTTATTTAACTAACAATAAACAATGTCACATTCTGCAATCTGCTTATTAAATGGCACTGTATTGGAATATTTTATTCCATTAGAGTAATGTGTGCCGTTAGCTTGTGCAGATATATTTAAACAACAGACACAATAGTTAATGAAATTTAAAACAAATATACCAAGTCAAATGATTTCAATTAATTACAAGTTTGAATGATCAGTAGTAGCAGTGATTAGTGAGCCTGTCGTTGGAAAACCCTCCAACAATCTGGCATAGCCAAACTCATCATAACAATAAACGGTAAAGGAAAGAAAAGGATAACTTACTGACCAGGAGAGTGTGCTGCCATTGTAGTAGAATTTTTGAAGAGCCTTTCAAGGTCTGGTAGTCGAATCATAACTTGTTATCAAAAGAGAGGCTTTTTATATTGTTGTGGCAGAACACTTTCCCTTTCACCAGAAATTGTTTACAATGTTCTGTAAGGCTGATGAAATACCTTGCTTCGACAAGGTGACCAGAACTTTTACTTTCAAAAACGGGACACATACGAATCGGCGACGGAGGAGGGGAGTGACTTCTACATTGCATTTTGGGACTCAGCAGTGTTTTCAATTTACAAAATACACATGTAAGAATGATAACACAGCATTTCTAACTTAAGTACTACCCAACAATACTTTTAACTACTTGAACACTCAAAATTACCACTCAATTCCCACTTGAACCATTATGAAGTTCTAGGCACGGCTAAACCTTCCCAATGAGTGTTGGTACGGAAGTGTTTAGAATTAGCATTGACCATTTATATTTTGAATAATAATTACGGGACACCTGGGTTATGTTTGCTTAAAAACGGGACATTTAGGCGTCCCGTTTGAGAATCACAAAAAAACGGGACAACAGTTGAAAATAAGGGACTGTCCCGGCTAAACCGGGACGTCTGGTCACCTTGTGTTTCGAAAGAATATTGCTATTGCCTTTGTATGTTTAAAAGTGACTCTTAAAAGTTTTAATTATACTCAAATAATATTCACAATTTTATGTTAAACAACACACATCCCTACTTGCTTGAAGCTAGTTCTTAGACATAGCCTTAAGAACATGACTCAAAAAGAACAGCTTTACATTTATTTTAATTATACTGAAAATTTGTTATATTCAAAATTAAAGCAAGCAAGAATTCATAAAAGTAATAATTCGTAAAGTTAAAATTGGCTGTGAAATACAAAGTAATGCAATTGCTTGGACTTACAAATACATACATAATGTGTACTAATGTTTGCAAAGTCAAATGAGTATAATTGTATATATATATATATATATATATATATATATATATATATATATATATATATATATATATATATATATATATATAATTATAATAAAATATCAACCAATATATTTGAGTATATACGTGAAGGAAAATACTAAATAATTATGTAAAGTTAATAATGATTGATATGAATTATTTTACGAGAAAATGTTTTAAGGTTGTTTAAGATACAGTACATATTTTTCATGTATAAAGTAAGAAGCTAAAATTCTTTATTTAAATACAGTAGATAAAGAGTGTAGTGCAGCTGTAGACTTCTTGGATGATGAAGATAAATGTTAGAGCATCTGGAAGCGATGGGTGCGGTACAAACTTCTGAATTGCGTGAAGAAAGTCTCATCTGCTGCTGCATGCTGATATCAAGAAGATAATACTCTTAGGATGGGCATCGATGATGGATAAGATGACGAATCTCTGCAGAAATTTCTTCAAGCGTGCTGATTCTTGTGGTGGTGCCTCCACAGAATCACGCTTGTATAAAATCAGACAGGGCCGTCGAGACGTGGAACATCCATGGACGGCTGGTCTTCTGGGGTGATCAGTCTCAAAAGCTCTGCGTGGGATGACATCACTGAACAGGATGTAGGTGTTAATTGTGGACGACTAGAAAACCCTGAGTGAAGAGATGGAACGTCGTTGACTAACGCTCGAGATTCATCTGATGGAACTGTTATTGGCTCTACATACCAAAACAGTGATAATGTGATGCGTTTGAAGATGATGTAAATGATAGATGAACATCGGAAGTTTGTATGATCCATTATGGTAAAATGTTATCTGGAAGCATCATCTGGATTGTGCTGCTTATGTGCTGAGAAGTTCTGGAATCTTGTATACTTGAAGCTGTATATTGCCGGTAGATGCATGAAAAAACAGCTGTTGGTCCAGTGGGTATAGAAGCATGCTGGGCAAAACCATGTAGACGACTGGGTGTAACATTCCCAAAGGCCAAGACAGGTAGGGGGAATGGTCAAACCAGCACGGTGAATGTGAAGAATTGCTACTGCATCTGCTTTTGACGACTGTTGGTGAAGCTGGAGCCAAATCTAAGCTGTACGTCGGCTGCTCTTTTGAAACACCTCTTGGGTGGAGCCGTTTGTTGTACTGCTGGGTTGACGTCTCCAGGGATGTGGAACATGACAAGCTGCTGCGCGACTGCATCCGGGAATGTCAGCTTCTCTTTGATGCAGTAGCCTGGGGCTGGAACTGGCTGTTCTGGAAACAAACAGATCCGGATTGTAGAACATCTGCTTCAGGACATCAAAGTCAATCCTGGTAGCGGATTGAAAGAACGCGTAAGATGTGGTCATGTGGATAGGGCTTTCTGCATAGGAGTCATATTCTTCTTACTGGATTAAGCCTGGAACGGACGGCTAGAAGGATGGCATCTTCTTGTGACTGGCTTGTTCCTCTTGGTTAGACATCTTCTTGGCAAGGCATCTTCTTAATGTATGATGTTATACTGGTGCTGGATAAGGCTGGCATCTCACAGGAACTGGATGGCATCGTATAGAAACTGGATGGCATCTGTTGTCTTCTAAGGCATTTGAAGTTGCTCTTTGTATTCGCGCTGGCCAGATGAATGTGTTAGATGATTTAGGATAGGGTGGGGTGATGGGTGAGAAAACAAATATTAGTATTAGGTAAAATTGTGAAGGTGCAACATTAAATTAATTATATTTGGTAGGAATGAATTCTTAATAAATTTTAAAAGTATGCTTATTACTCTTGCTTGAACAACTAACCCAATATTATATTTAGAAATAAGTGCTGAATTAATATTGTAAAGAAAGCACTAATATGAACTAAAATACTATATTAATAACATTGTAAATATTAGAAAAACATTACATCATTATTATATGCTATTGTTTGTGGTGAGGTAACTTGAGCTGAAGGGAAAAAATGCATGGGAAGTAATTTCAAAGTGGTATGTGGGGTCAAAGAGTAAGAATTTACTTGCTTGAATTTTCCATAAGTGATGTATACTATATATCTTTGAAATATATATAGACTTATGAGAATTATTATAAGAAAGGCAAGAGGAAGAACGGTTAATAAGGTAAAGTCATGGTAGGTTAAAGCAAATGTAGGATGGAGCTTAAAGAAGAAAAGAAGGAGAAATGTTCTGTAATGGAAAATGTGTAGTCTGTCAGTTACATGTCTCTGAGCGGTACTAACTCAATTTGTTGTCTTTGATTTGTAGTAGCTTTTTTGTCTTTTATATAAAATAACTATTGCTACACTAGTAACTACAGATAACAAAAACTGTATACCTAGGCTCCTTACATGTACTGGAAAGACATAAGAATACGGGATAACTGTAGACCATGACATAGGTGCGTATGTTGAATTAATAGAAGTTATTTCCGTAATAGGTTGAGAATAATTAAGAGGGATGTTAGTAAAATTTAATATAAAAGGAAAAGTTCTATCTTTAGGCAACTGAAAAAGCGTGTCAGAAACATGAAGGGGGTGGTGAATAAGTAAATGGTTGTATTGAATTGTTCTGTACAACAAGGAGTAAATTGGGTGGTCAGTATATTTGCATATTGGTCCACAATTGAGGTGTCACAAAGAATCAAAACATGTATTGTTTTGGTGCCATACGTATGAATTTGAAATTTTGAACCATTGAAGTTTGAATAATACAATAAATTGTATTATTTATGGATTTGTTATAATTGTATTAGTTTGTGGATTTGTTATAATGAACGAAGTTTCATTAATTTGCATAATTTCCATGTTTTAATCTAATGAATATTTAAAATCATATTTTTTTTATATAGTCCCGCTACTTTGGGGAAACGAAGGTGCGTAAGACATAATGTTTCTTTGGAATGCAGTGCCGAAACCATGGGAAACTTACAGAAAAAGTTTTACTCTGTACATTACAAAATTGAGTACTGTAAGAGTCCAAAGGAATAACCTGACTTTTCCTAAATATAACTAACAATGTAAGTTAAATTTTAACTGTGGGAAACAGGTTGTAGCATTTGAAGCTACTGGATATTTGATTACTCTGTATAACCTAAAATGTGTATATGTTGGTATTACTGGAATTTTAACTGTGACATAAATAGCGGTTGGCGTAACCTTGCATGAAACCGGTGCAATTTTGTAAGCCAAATCAGTAGTGAACGAAAGATTGACTTGTATATTTTTCGAAATCAATTTAGAATTTAAAAGTTTAAGAACCGGAGTTAAAGTATTATAATGAACCAAAGTAGACGGTAAATAATTTTGGCTACAGGCTGTATATACATCTCTATACCAGTCAGATTCAAGAAGAGTATGCAATTTAGAAATTAATAATTGGTCTAAATGAAATAAAATTTGGATAAATGAATGAATTACCTGATTATTATTTAACACATTTGAAGTGAGATTATGTGCATGTTTTAATAAATTGTTAAATGCCAATTGTACATCCTGAAAGGACTATTTAGTTTGGGAAGCTAAACGGGAATGCATAGTGCTAACCTTGGTTAGTTGCGAATGTACCAGATAATTATTAGATTCTAAATGAGCGATATGCTGCCATATTTGGTGTTCGTGTGTTTTGATGCTATCTATGTCATCCTGTAAAGCTACACCACAAAGCCAATGTAAAAATGAACCTACAAATGGTAATAAATTCATTGCGTTGCGATTAGTTGTTGGCACAAACCCAAATCGAGATGTGTATGTCGCCATTTGTATATCTATAGTAAAATTATTAGCTACGTGAATAATGGATGCAATTAAATCACAATATTGAATGGTCCCGATATTAGCACAAGAAACATTAAAGAATTGAAGATCTAAAGGGTGCATTTCCATGGTGTAAATTAAAGGCGCAAAGGATGAATAAAGTAAAGCATTAGGAATACGCGAGAATTGTGCTCCTATTTGTAATTGAACACTTTGTGGATTAATAGAAAAGGTGGGAATAAAGGTTATGAATGCCATCAACATTAAACTAAAATAAAGAAGCATAAGCTATTTGTATTTAAAACTATTTGAATGTTATCAAGTATCTTAATTATGGGTGTTAAGCCATATTGAGGCAGAATACAATGTTATGCCTGTAGAGCTTTAAAGGAAATGAAAAGTATTCTTTTAATTTACAAAGAAAGAACGCACTTGCAATAATATATCTAAACTACTATGTTGTATAGCAATAAATGGTTAACCTGTCCTTTCTATGCTGCCATTATAATATGCTAATGAACAATGTGACAGACTTCATAATTTTGCGTGATGGTAGTTTGAAAAAAAAACGCTAGTTAAGTAAATCTGAAGTTAAAGTAAGCAATGTATTTAATATTTATTCGTTAAAGTACTGAAGGTATCACCTTAAAATTTCAAAGTTATTAAGTTTCAAAGGTATGAAGAGCAAGTTAACTTGAACATTTTTTAAAAGTCTTTCCTATGAAATTGAGACATGTTGAGCGTCGGTCGAGAACTGTAAAAACTGATACCAAAGCTTGGATATTTATTTTATACAAAGTGAAAGGAATTTTTTTACATTTTAGTTACTTGTAATTTGTTATTTTAGAAAACTCGAAAATAAGTAACTTGTAACAAACATGAAATGTTATTGAAAATAGATATCCTTATTTTTGAAGCAATCTACACAAATATTGACAATTTCAAAAGATTGTCATTTGTTTTGAATTTTAATGTTGAGCCGGAAAGAAAGTTTAATTTTGTCACTTGTAGAAATAAAATTTGGATAACAAGAATTAAATAACATGTTTGTGAGAAGTAAATGACAAAATTATGTGTGTGAATAGAAGGATATTTTGAAAGTGAAAGTTACGAAAATAGACTGAGTTGTAATGGGAGAAATAGAAATTGAAAGTGAACGTGACGTCAACAAGCCGTTATGAAAGTGTTGTAGACTTCCTTGTTTTGCATCAAGGGGTTACAAATATTTACCAAATAACAAATAGAAAGTAAAAGTGTTGTGATAAAGAAGGTAATACTATTTACGGAAAGGGAATGAAAATATTAACTAATAGCTATTATAAAAGCGCAAGAATTGAGAAAATAGTTTGTTATGGAAGTTTTAAATAACATGTTTACGGAAAATGCACTAACAGAGACCTTCAGACTTATTTATCTTCCTGGACAATATTTACATTTTAAAGTAATTTTGGAATTCGAAAGTCGTCAGCCGACAGAACGAAACGGGAAATGATATAATGAGGCAATGACAATGAAAATGCAGTGTGATTAACACTGTATCGAGCATGCTTAATGGCTAATAAAGTAATTGTCTAAACTTACTAAATATATTGTGAGTAGTAACATGCATTTTTACACTAAATATATATAGCTAGCATGAAGGCTGCTTATTGCAGTATCTTAGAATTGAAATTAAGAAGCATTAATGATGCTTTTCATAATAGATGGGATTAAGAGCAAAATGCATATAATTAGTATATGTATTGGGTTTAAAGATCGCTTATATATTAGTATGTAGAGAGCGATCAATGACCCAAATGATGGTGATGGTTAGTGTGGGGATTAGGGTGTGATGATCGCTTATAACAGTGCTTACTGCAGAGAGCGATTACGACATTAAATTAAATTAGTGAATTACTGGTTTAGTAATTGCCTAGTAAAAACATAGGACTTAATTGGAGATAGCTTAGTCTTAGTTTCAATGTGCGCACTATAAAGAGATAAGACAAAGTTGCAAAATGCAATATTTAATATGGAGTAAATTAGAAGATGATATATTCTGGACCTCTTTAGTTTAATTATAGAGAAGTTGTATTTAACCCAGATTGTTCCAATACAGTCCAAAGGAGTATGAACTTAAAATTGCTCAACTGCAATCATTGTTATTTGGAGAGCAGGGAGGTTTGAATCGGAAACCTTTAAGTTTCTATTCTATATTATTTTTATAACACTAGATTTATATATTAGGCTAATGGGAATGGGGCCTTTTCTTCGTGTCTAGAGGTTTTCTATATTTTTTACTATTTTTATATATAAGCTACTAAACTAGTGGGTGATTATGGGACACAAATTAAAATAGCTATTTTTTGTTGAAACCTAGTATTCCTAGAAACTATCTCGTTCTAAATACAGAGGATCGGTCTCATGGAAATTAACTGCTCAATTTATTTTTACCTCATTACTATCTCAAACACTAAACTTTCTAAGGAGACTAGAACTATGTTTATCTATATAGTAATAATACATAAACTCAAACTGCAATAGTGAGCGGGATTCTGTGGTTAGCAACAGGAAAGCAACGGTGCTGGGAACTGAAATATGGGTGAAAGCCTAAAAGAAGCACAAGGTGCATAGTAGCATATGTAGGTCATAACGGAAACAATAGCAAGAATCTTTACTGAAGGCTACTTTCTACAAATTGTACTGTTAAGTTCAACTGCTTGAGTTGAAAATGATTACCTTATACCTGCTAAGAGTATTACAAGCAAAAGCATAACAAATAAACTTAAAATTATTGGCGTGAAATTAATTTGGATATGTTAAGATGACAAGGCTATACGTACGATTGTCTTTGCCTAGAAAGGAACCATGCTTCGTCTCTATTTTAATGGTGCGATTTCTTAAAATTATGTTAAACTAGAGGTATTACTATTATTACTACTTATTCTTATTATCATTACTTTGAATATTTGGATTATTTATCTTTATGTTGATATGCTAATAAAAGGATAGATAATCTGTTAACAGATTTATTTAACTAACAATAAACAATGCCACATTCTGCAATCTGCTTATTAAATGGCACTGTATTGGAATATTTTATTCTATTAGAGTAATGTGTGCCTTTAGCTTGTGCAGATATATTTAAACAACAGACACAATAGTTAATGAGATTTAAAACAAATAAAAACCCTCCAATAATCTGGCATAGCCAAACTCATCATAACAATAAACGGTAAAGGAAAGAAAAGGATAACTTACTGACCAGGAGAGTGTGCTGCCATTGTAGTAGAATTTTTGAAGAGCCTTTCAAGGTCTGGTAGTCGAATCATAACTTGTTATCAAAAGAGAGGCTTTTTATATTGTTGTGGCAGATAACTTTCCCTTTCACCAGAAATTGTTTACAATGTTTTGTAAGGCTGATGAAATACCTTGCTTCGAAAGAATATTGCTATTGCCTTTTTATATTTAAAAGTGACTCTTGAAAGTTTTAATTATACTCAAATAATATTCTCAATTTTACATTAAACAACACAGTATTATCATTCTTAAGGCATGTTCTTTTCCAGGAATAAGTTTTGTTTTACTTCCCAACCCCAGTATTTTGACTAGATATATTTAGAACATGTATCTGTCACATTAATAAAATCATAAGTCAATATAATATTTAACATATGTGAGATAAGTTTCTTTACTTCAGTACTTGACTTGTTACTAAATGTACACTAAATCAATGTCGTTTTATTTGAAGTAGCATTGTAGTACTATGTGCGCATGTACGTTTTCTCTCTCTCTCTCTCTCTCTCTCTCTCTCTCTCTCTCTCTATATATATATATATATATATATATATATATATATATATATATATATATATATATATATATATATATATATATATATGTCTCTGTGTGTGTAGGCGGCGTCTTTGTGTGTATGAATTATTATGTTACTACATGATGCTTTATCTTGAAGTATCTAATAATATTACAGTCAATATAAATATATATTTGTAGGGAAGATAATATGGAAAATTATTAATTATTCCTGTGGCTGAAATATAAAACATGAAACGTAAATACTGCTGGCATACATATATACAGCAAAGTATACTTTTCAAAATTTATAAAATATTTCTATTTACTATTATACACTGCTGCTGGGAGGGAATTTCTAAAAATACATTAAACGATATTTGTGGGTATGACATTATAACACATTATTTTGATGATTATCTAATCATGATGTATATAAGCCAGCACATAAGAAAAGACAGGAATTTATTTTCCTGTCATTGGATATCATATTTCTTCAATTGATTTCAGTTTATCTTCCATCTTACTTATTTATTCAGTTGTCTATAAGAGTTAATTATTCATTGGACAGTTTTGCTTCATCACTTGTGTTAAGGACATAAATGAAAACGCAAAACGCGAAGTGCTAGTATGAATATGAAAAGGAAGGGGCATATGTTCTTAACAATAACAAAAGAATTGCTCGGTTTCCATGGAACTTGGTAAATACCTTACTTTTGTTTTCTTTTGTATTTGTTTCCATATGTAATTCTTCAATATCTTTAACTTTTGCAAAGACGAGCTCTGTGTTTCTCTACAAATATTCATACGGTATGTAGGATATATATTTGTTATGTTTATGCACATTTACAATTTCTTCTTCATATGAAAATTATACTATGGCCTTAAGCCTCTTTGATGTTATAAAGTTTAAATACTATACAACTTTAATCTGCTGAATTATTTTAGTGACTAATATTCATTAATCTCAAATATACAGGGTGTCCAATATACAATGCAACACTGAGTTTCGGATAGTAGAATTTTTGAACCGAAAACGGTATACAAATAATGGACATACCAAAATGAAGCCTTCTTCATGCATATATTTTTAAACTAGGAAACAAAGATTGAAGTACACTGGGAACCAGACAGTGTTACCAGATGTAACCAAAGGTGTAAATATTTTTTTTTTACAAGAAACGTAAATTGACTCATAACTCATACGTATAGATGTTCTGTCGTTAATTTTAAGTTTGCATAGTTGGAGTAGGTCGGAAACTATGGAGAGGAAAGAAGAATTTTTCATTGCCACCGATAACTAATCGGATGAGGCGTATGTAAGAGCTTGCTAGGGAGAACATAGTTTTCAAAAATTAACATTCTGAATTGGCAACAGTGCTGATATTTCAGTGCATCAAAAGGTGTGTTAAGGATCTGCCTACATTATGCAATTCCTGAAAACAATGAAAAACTTAATTTTGAAATTATCATGATAAAACTTTTACTTACTTGCACCCGTCAATATTGCTATTCATCACAAATTGAATTGTCAGTTCTATGGCAGATTCTGGAAGTGCATCGTTTTGATTCATGAACAGCAGTGTTGCCGGGTGCATGTAAGTAAAAGTTTTATCATGACAATTTCAAAGTTTGCTTTTCATTGTTTTCAGGAATTGCATAATGTAGGCCAATCCTTAACACATCTTTTGATGCACTGATACATCAGCACTGTTGCCAATTCAGAATGATAACTTATGAAAACCTGTTTTCCCTAACCCCTTACAGAAGCCTCATCCGATTAGTTATGGGTGGAAATGAAAATTTCTTTTTTCCATTCCATGGTACCCTAACTACACAAACCGAAAATTAAAGCCATAACATCTATACGAGTCAATTTACGTGTCTTGCTATGAGTCAATTTACGTGTCTTGTAAAGAAATTGATTTGCACCTTTGGTTACATCTGGCAACACTGTGTGATTCCTACTGTGCTTCAATCGTAGCCTATTAATTTAAAAATATATGCATGAACAAGGCTTCATTTTGGTATAACCATTATTTGTGTACCGCTATCGGTTAAAAGGTTCTACTATCCCAAACTCCGGGTTGCATTTTATGCTGGAAACCCTGTAGTACGTTGAACTCTTGTTAAACTAACATGCTGCTTCTTGTTAGCTGTGAAGGAGCTTGGAAAATGTGATAAACTGCAGTTACGTAGAAATATTTAGTCCATTGAAATGTAGATTGAGTGCAGTTTGCTTAACCTTGCTTATAGTTGGGGTGAAGTATTGTTATTAGTGTTACATGAGATAATACTGTATAGATTGCACTTATTAACTTTCAAATTACTGATTGGGGTGTTCACTTAACTAACGCATAGTTTCGTATTTCAAATCATTGTAAGGGTATTTCTAAAGAGACATAAACTATATGTGAAACAAATAGTCTGGCCGGAATAAGGAAAATTTAAGAATCTGAAGACCCAGGCCTCCAGATGGAAGGATGAAGTATCTAAAAGAAACCATACAGGATTCAGTAGTAATCACAAGATAAGATATGACCGAAAATATGAAAAACGATTTTTCGTTGAACACTTCCCTTGAATTCCAAGGTGCGATAGAGGACTTCGTTAGGAAGTAAGCTAAAACAATAGTTATTTGAAGTACTCATTTTTTTATTTGTTACAGTGAGTTTCGGATACAGGATATGATCAAGGGAGGGGCTAAACCATAGTTTGCCGTTTTATCCAGTGTAAAACAGGATTGAAGCCCTTTTTATCCAGTGTATACCTGAGCTTTAAGGGGGCTATAGCCCCTATAGCTCCCCCTTAAATCCGCCACTGGTTACAGTAATATTATAGTGTAAATTTGTGTGTGTGTTTCTTTTTTATGCATTTTTAAAGTTACAATTAGCCATAATATCATCTAATGCATGGCATGGTTGATGCCATAAAACTACGTGTATTCCATTAACTTTCCTACTGTATTTCCACAGAAATGTATTTGGCAGTCAGCAGGGGACACATAATTTTTCTAGCCCCAGGCCTCCAAATGTGTCAAGCAGGTGCTGCAAATATTGTCCAATTGAAAATGCAGTATGCAAAAAACTTTCTTTCTCGTTAATCAACATATATTTTTTATGAGTGGGTATCAAAACACTTTATACCGCCCCACACGACACTTTTTGGTAATAAATTTGTTCAAGTTGAATTCAGTATTAGAAAAGCTTCTACCATTGAACTTGAATAACATTTGTAAAATGAAAATCGTTCAGTTTTAAGTCCGGCGGTACTGTCGGTAAGGCTAAAGGAGGCGGTGAAATGATGAGAAAGTGGATGAATAAAGTGGTGGAATGAAGAAAATTGGAAATAACGGGAGAACCCCGAGAAATCTCACGAGCACGGTGTTTGTCCACCAGAAAGTCCAGGCGGTGAGAGCTAGGATCGAAATAGGTACACCAGGCACCGGAAGTGTGATTGACATTTGTGTATCTGTCTGTCTGCTAGTGTACAATGATAATAGTTCAAAATAACTCTTGTAAAACGTACCTGTGTTAAACGAAACTTACAGAAAAGTCATGTTATTTGAAGCTGCAATCCATCAAATAAAAAAAGCCTAAAATCTACTCTATGTTGTAAATCTGCACATTTACGTATATGCAATAAAGTGCATCGAAAATGAAAGTTCCATTTTTTTTTTCAAAATTGAAAACAGACTGGCGCGGAAAAGTCCTGTACAAATACATGTAGTAAACAAGGCGTTTTCAAATGATTTACAAGAGCACCTTTGTTTTGTTGAAGCACAATTATAGCAATAAACAATATATGAGAGATGTTTCTACGTTGTAAACATATAAGTAAGTAGCTTTTTCAAACAAAATCTCTATCTTAACTCTAGGTTCCGGTTTCATATATCAAATGACAAATATCTGTATGATACTTTGATTATACAATTTTTGTTTGTGTCTAAATAGAAGCAACCCAGAACTCACCAGTGGGAAATAAATATAAATCGATTTTCTGCCGTGCTCAACCCAACAATACAACCCATGTGTTGGGCACGTCTTTATTTTCGCAGTTTAATGATGAAATAAAATCCTCATTTGTTACAAATTTTCTCATTCTTTCCGTCAATTCTGTCTCGGCCAGATTTGAGCTAAGTTCTTTACTTTCTAAGGCTCGGAATAGCTCAAACAAGTATGGCTATTGCTGTCCGTGTATTTTGTTACCGTCGTCAGCTAGCATCTCAGAAAAGAGGCAAAAGTGGATCGATGAACAACTTGGAAAACATACCAGAGAACTTGTCATGATAATCCAAAACCGAGATCAAAATATATTTATTTTCTTGAATTTGATTATAGGTATGGCTCATGGTATTTATCGTTAGAGCCTGAAAAGTAGTAAGGTCATATTGTGTGTCCATTTGAATATTTTAGTATGGGACAGAGAGAAAGCTCTTCTACATGCTTATGGGAAAATCATAATGGGATCCAGATTGCAATTTTCCAATCTCTTCTTCTATTACCTCTCTCTCCCTCTTTCAATTTTTAAAACTTTTGATTCTTAAGCGAAGACAATTATATATGTCCAACTTGGCCATAGTTTATTTTTTGGCAAAGTAATTGTCTTTAAAAATTATCCGTGTGCTGGTGCTTGTATGTTAGCAAACGTTTGTGTAATTAAGTTACAGCACCAGTAAAAAGCAGTGGTGTATTCTAAAATATTAAATTACCGCTACTTGTATTACACTTGATTATTATTATTATTATTATTATTATTATTATTATTATTATTATTATTATTATTATTATTATTAATAATAATAATAATAATAATAATAATAATAATAATAATAATAATAATAATAATACTGAAAATCATGTCTATGACGGGCTAACAAGAAAACCAATGAGCTGATAAAAAGACTGTTATTATGTTTCAATGTAATTATCTTCCAGTTCTACATATCGTCTCCACTTTGTTCCAAGTGACTCAATGCCTTCAACATAAAAAGATTTCTCCTTGGAGTCAAAGAACTGAATCGAAATATCCATTACCTGCTTGTCGCTTGGAAATCGGTGGCCCCTGAGATACTGTTGAAATTAAATGATTTTTTTTAGTTTTACGTCCCACGGTTAAGCCGGCTAGGCTAAAGGAGACAGTGATGATGAGAAATGAATGAAATGGAGGAATGAAGAAAGTGGGGGGATGAAACCCACGCACACAGTGTTTGTCCACTACAAAATTCACTTGGCATCAGCTAGTATCAAACCAGGGACCTCACACACCAGAGGTGAACGCTCTACCACTGAGCCACTGCGCTTGAGGTACTGTTCCAAATGACGAAGCAGATAATAATGACTTGGGGCTGGGTCAGGACTATAGAGTGGGTGGTAAAGTTGACTACTTCCCTGTACTATGATAGCAGACTCCGCAAAATCGGGTGTGTGCAGACGCATTGTCATGAAGAAGCTAAGTTCGACGATTTGCACCTCCGCGTCATTTATTCTGAACTGCTCAGCCTTAAATTTTTAAATGTTTTTGTAAGTAGTCCTTGAGATGGTATGTCCCTTTGGTATATCTTCAAGGAAAGAATTCGTTCTCTGTCCCAGAAAACAGTTAACATAACCTTTGCAATTATTTCTTAGCCCTGCATTTTTTGGATTTAGTGACCCCAGATGGTTCCGCTGCATTTACTTTCTTTAAATTCTTTGTTATACCAGAGAGCGCATGTTTCATCATCTGTCACTACATGCTCGTAGAGGTAGTTATCTCCTTTCATTTAAAAAAATCCTGACACATTTGCACGCAAATTTGCTTGTGAAAAACGTCAAGCTTGTGAGGAACCCATCTGGAACAGAACTTTGTGAGTCTAAGGTGCTGGTGTAGAATATCCCAAACATTATGAATATCAACCCTTAAGTCTTCCAGTATTTACCTAATCCTTTTTTGTAGATCGGACATTACCAATTTTTATACAATTTCAACGACCACACTTGAAGTTGCTGGTTTTGGCCGACGACTCCTAGGCTCATTTTCGACGTTTGTTTTACCACATTAAAATGAGCTTATCCATCATGTCGATTCGACGGCACATAGTCCTTCCACTAAGTTTTGATGAATTTGATTAACACTGACGCCCTTACGAAAGAAAAGGAACAGATCACATGTCTCTGTCCTAAATTAGTGTTTTCTGGATTTTGCTCAAGTTGTCCACTTGTGGAGGCTCTGGTGAACCGGTAACTTGACATTTTCCCTTGTAATCTTGTCCACCTTCTTAAATATGCCTGTTCTTTATGGCCAGGTTGCTTTCATTTACCTACAAAGAAAATAGAGGTGATTAGACATGACTTTTTCAACATCCCTAATAATAATAATAATAATAATAATAATAATAATAATAATAATAATAATAATAATAATAATAATAATAAGACAAGTTCTACCTCTTTGAAGTAATTAGTAATTGATAAACAAACTAGTTCCCCTATAGATACGCTTATGCCCTTACTTCTCGTCTAGTCATCCGGTGGTCCTGGTTTAATTTTAGGTGGAAGAGTGTTGAACTCATTACGATGATTTAAATTCTACTTTAACCTGACGCTCAATGTCCTATGTAGCCTCGGTACTACAAAGTTTAGTTTTCACATTGTTATACTGTCTTCAAAATGAGAGACACTGCCGTCTTATCAAGGAAATAAATAACATTTATTCTTCATTAAGATTTATAATATGTTATTAGTTATTATTGGAGAAAGATCGTACATCTCTACCCTCATTTGCTGTATGTATGTCCCTACATGTTCCTTCGGATAGGTGATAACGCTATTCACCAGAGTAAGTTGTAGTTGTGAGAGTAATAAAAAAAGCTGATATAAGCGAGTACCCAACGAAGAAACTTCAGTCTGTGAGACCCTTTGCATTGTAATGCAAATAATGAAACAACTAATTACATCAGTTATACAGACTATCGCAAAATACGGTGAAATAATATTTCCGTAGCGTTGACCTAAACTTCTACGAAACGAGCTTCAACATATCTGAGATAATTCAAGGAAACCTCCAAAGTGCGTTGTCATTACTACTGTAGTTCCCTTCACCCTTCGTTCACGCCCAAGAAACGGATTACTCAAGTGTTACCTTCAGAAAAAAAAAAGGTTCGGGACCACCCTTAGTAGTTCCGGGGTACTCTGGTGATACTGTTCTATTCATTATTGTATTATAGACGTATTATTTTGGTCTCCTCAGGGGAGCACTCTCAGAGCTCTGCGGGGCAGTGTTCCCCAAGAAATATATCTGGAAGAAACACTGCTCTGCAAGCAGTTTTTGTTATCTGGCAGTACCTACGTACAGTGTGGGTGGAAGTGAGGCAAAGGAGAATGTACTTATAACTACAAGATTCATCCTGCAGTAGAAAAGTAGTTCTAGAAACTACTGTTAGGAAACTTAAATTTCTTAGAAACTTATGTCATTGAATAAAGATGATAAAGTATTAAATTATCAACATAATTCATAATATAATAACTTTATTTTGTAATATTCTAGGGTTACCGCCGGTAGGCCCAGTAGACCATAAAATACGCCACCGCGTAACTTTAATCCACATATTACCAAAGAGAAGGCAAATTTCATAAAGGCATTTCGGTAGGAGGGTAGATAAACGGACCCTCGGATTTAGGTTCAAAAATCACAATGTATTCTTGAAGTCTCAAATATGTG
Source organism: Thermobia domestica (assembly GCF_964235325.1). Taxonomy (NCBI): domain Eukaryota; kingdom Metazoa; phylum Arthropoda; class Insecta; order Zygentoma; family Lepismatidae; genus Thermobia; species Thermobia domestica. The sequence goes on from NC_137458.1 coordinate 103,510,662, forward strand.
TTTCTAGAAAATTTCAGACCGCGGAAACTTTAAGAACTTGCCCAAAATTACGATATATTTACCATATATGGGCAGGGTAGATAATCAGGCCCTCAGCTTTTCGCTTCACATTTAATCATAATGTGTTCCTTAGGTCCCAAATAGTGTTTCAAGAAAATGTAAGACCGCGGAAACTTCAAGGAGTTGACCAAAATTGCGATAGAGTTTCCCATATATGCGCCGGGTAGATAAACGTGCCCTTAGCTTTTTGGTTCAAATTTGATCTCAATGTGATCTTGCGGTTACAAATAGTGTTTTCAGGAAGTGTCAGGCCGCGGAAAATTCAAGAAGTTGCCTAAAATTACGATGGAACGTATCATCTCTGACCAGGGTAGATAAAAAAAAAACCTTGTGGGTTCCTAGTTAAAATTTGATAGCAAAGTATTCCTGCAGATCAAAATAGTGTTTTGAGGAACTTGCAGATCACGGAAACTCCAGAAAGTTGCCCAAAATTTCGAAAGTATTTATCATCTATGGACTGAGTAGATAACAGGCTCGGGAATTTTCGGTTCTAATTTGATCGCACACTGTAAGTCAGATTTCAATTGATGCTTTCAGGAGCGTTAAGTGAACTGTGCGCATTCTTTCATATTTGGCCTGGCAATAATGCTTCGTAATCGTCACTTGCCTTTGAGTATGTTTGCATAACAACTAGCTAAAACTCCAGTATGAACCGTGCAGCCACGGCTGGTCTTAGGTGGTGCGGGGCCCGATTGGAAACATTTTGCGGGGCCCAGGTTTACAGCTAACTTGCACCAAGGTCTAAAGATTCTATATATACATATATATATATATATATATATACATGCGCGGTACTAAGGGGGATATAGGGGCTATAGCCGCCTTGAAGCTCAGGTATACACTGGATAAAATGGGCTTCCACCATATTTTACACGGGATAAAACTGCACACTATGTTTTAGCCACTCCTTTGATTATATCATGGATCCGCGGTTGTACTCCCTGCTGGTCTAGTGGTTAGCGCGCCTGCCTGTGTAATACAAAGTCTCGAGCCCGACTCCCGGTGGAAGAGTACAACATTTAATTTCATAATCTCTCCCTTTCATTAACCATCCTTAATTACTTGAAAACTTGGTGTCATATCTTATTGGCAATGATTGTGGAAATACTAGTAGGTTTGATTGAGAGTAATGTAAAAATTATCTAAGGATGATGGTATGTGCAGCTTGTTCTGTAGAATCGTATTTTTACATACAGTTTAAGTAATAAATTTTGTAGCACTGATAACACACATCTGCAAATTTCAACTTTCAAAAGTTTGCAGAGATAAAGCAATCTTTACTAAATCACACGTCCTGAAAAAGAAAATGCAATCAGCTTTATCTATCATCCTCAGATTTTCTGCTATGATAATAAAGATAAACTGCTGACAGGAGTAAATTTAATTTGAGATATAAACTAAAAGGTATTTATGAAGACAAATTCTAAGTTTTAACGAAATAAATATATGCACGTCAAACTAAACATTACAAAGACATCATTTACAAACTTATGTATATATATATATATATATATATATATATATATATATTATTATTACATATTCAAACACAGGGTGTTCCGGGAAAAGCCGATAAACTTCGCATATGTGTTCAGAACCTCAATTACAAGAAAAATCTTTAATTTTAATCGAAAACGCATAATTAAGGAGATAGAGATAATAAAAGGGTAAGAGGAATGACCAATTCCAGTAATTACTTTTATATACCTCTCTCTCGGTAATTAAGAGTTTCCGTACAAAGTCGCAGAAAAACATTTTTCTTCTATTGAGATCCTAAACACATATGGCAAATTTGTCAGTTTATACCCGGAACACCCTGCATGTTTACTTATAAGCTTGATTAAGAAAAATGATTAACGGCAAAGACAGTTTCGAAAAATTGTCCCGTTTCTATGTTGTGGGTCCTCTTTGAGAAGGAACAAGAGTACCCGTTCTTTGGTACAGTGGACGGGTTCCATTTCCCTTTATAACTTTCTTCCATCTAAAAATGTTCTGGTGAAAGTGCTTACCATGTTCACTGCTTAAACAGCGAATTTTTCAGAGAAATAACTCAAATGAAAATGCAGATAGTAAATGGATTTTGAACTACATATTTCACCCTTCTGCCTTGCAATTCTTCAAGCAGGTTTTGTACCAGTATTTCGTAGTTTTGTTGTCTTATAAGTAAACTTCTCGATGTGGAAATCTAGTTTCTTGACCAAACTTCGCAGAGAAGTGTGGTATATCAAGAAACATGCGTAAGCGGAATTGAAAGTTCTTCTATCCATAAAGACGGCCACAGTGGCCAAAACCCTGATTGATCAGAATAAGCCATGACAATGTATTTCAAGTTTGAAAATTTTATTTTATTTGTAAAACGGATAAAGGGATGAAAAATAGTAACACATTAACCGGCATCAGGAGGCAGTAGACAGCTATTTTAGTTTATAATTATCATAGTCGCTGTCTTGAAGTCGACTATCTTGTATCTCGCTCGACTTTTTCTTTAAAAAAATGGAATGGGATTGTGTAATATATCAAATTGGGGTAGACTTTTACGAGAAATACAGTGGTGCAGTCTATGTTTCCATAAGTTTATATTTGTAAAACATAATGAATTGCACAATGATATTGGTTCAAAGATTTCTGAAATAGTTGGTTCAAAGATTTCTTAACAACTCTATCTTTTTGAAAATAATTCAAGTCAGGGAAACCTAATGTACGCGAGAACATCGTTGGTAGCTACTTATGGAAAGTATACTCAGCTTGAAATCGTTATCGACTGCAGACAAAATGAAATGGTGATGAGACGATCACAAACCTTAAGGAACTGTTGGAAGAAACATTTTTCATTCCATTATTCGAGTTAGAAGACAAAACTTCATAAGCAGCCACTTGTTCGTACTCACTACTAGACGTTTGGTTTCCCTGACTTGATTTTAATATATCTATATCTATATCTATATCTATATCTATATCTATCTATCTATCTATCTATATATATATATATATATATATATATATATATCCACGATATTTTTCGGAGAGGGCAAAGAAGTCCTCTGGCTTTGTATTTTTATAATAGCTTAATAAGAGAAAGAATATGCAAAGAATATGCAATATACCTGATTTTATTTGATACCATCTCGGTATTGACAGTAGTATCACATGACAATCAGTAAGAACTCCAGGATCTTTACGTAGTGGGTTGTTCAAAATAAAAATAAAAATGAGAACCCAGAATAATGATATACATTTTTACACAAACTCAAAGAAAACGATATTTTTACGCCCAGGGGTGAGTGTAAGGAAATTTGCAGGAGTGTTTGGTGTGTTGGAGATGTGCAGAATACTCCCCACATATAATATGTATTTTTACAACAGAAGTTGTAAACGTTAACAAAATAATGAAAAGAAAGTACTACAGCATTAAATCCAGGAAATCTCAGTTTATACCCGAAAACTTAATACAAGCTATTCATTTACTTTTTGGGGAGAGGCCATACCCTCCTTTGTGAAGTTCATGGATTTACCTGTATTGTAATACACGCTGGCCCAAAATTAGATATAGAGTACCATACTGATCAGGTCATTGCATTTTATATTATTTCGTATTGTTATCCATCATGTAGACTTAGTTTCTTTCTTATTTGTTCTTAATGCATTTTTACTTACATCTTAAGCTTGGAAGAGCCGAAGCAAATAAACCTATACACTATAATGTTATACTTGATTAATGCAGGGGTGTATACTACTTTTGGGCCATCCTGTATGTGTTGTGAGTACTTGACAACTGAGAATAGCAGAGCCATCTTAACGTTACCATAGTCACTTGGTCTGGGATCCCGCGAAGAGCTATCTTAACGTTACAATAGCCATTTGGCTGGGGACCCAGCGAGCAGAATGGCATGTATTAATTACATGTATGATTAGCAAAATTTAGTCATAGGAACCACACAACAGTTGGTTGCTCCGGGGCCAAATATGCTGTTAAAACGGCAGCTGGAGAGTGGATTCGACTGTAGAATAGAGTAGACAGCACTAGTGCGGGGTCCCCTTAGGTGCACTCGGTCCAATCGGCTTAAAGCCGACCCTGCGTTCAGCTTTGACCGATCACAAATATAATCTGAACTTTTTGCATGTGATTGTTTATCTGAAGAGAGTTATGTTGAGAATTTAGAATAATAATGTGACTACCAAAGTGATGAAAGTGATGGCATCAACATTTCTAATGACAGTTCTAGTGGTGACATAGATATTTCAAGTGATCACAACAGTGACAATTTTCTGCTCGTGGGCAAATTACGTGATGCAAGAAAGCCTCCCGTGCTTCGAGAGTTCCTGCTGCTAACATTTTGATGGCGTCACCTGGTCTCAATAAGAAACCTCAGAGTGTTGAATCGATAAAAGACTGTTTTCGTCAGCAAATAACATGATATTGTCCTATGAAGAGGGTGAAAGATGGGTGATCAAGTGGAATAAAACTCATCCCGCTAAGAAATAAAGATTTGTTCCTACTGATAAGACGGAAATGCAAGCTTTCTTCGGCGTATTGTTGATTAGTGGTGTTTTGATCGAAAACCAAGCAGGCATAGAATAAATGTTGTTGTCTGTGTTTCGTGATATGTAAGAAGCAACAATGTCAAGAGCGAGATTCAAGTTGATTCTTGCCCTTATTCGCTTCGATTACAAACTGACATGAGAAGAAAGCTTACGACACAGACAAATTGAATGATATAAGGGATGTGTGCGAACATTTTGCAGAAAACGGCAGAGCGTGTTTTGAACCCGGGCCGTGCCTAACTGTAGATGAACGGATAGCGATATTTAGAGGTAAATGACCCTTCAGGGTTTATATGAAATCTAAATCTGGACCGTATGGAATAAAAGTGGTGGTGTTAGGTGACGCAAGGTATCCTTACACTTTAAACTTTCAAGTATATTTGGGGAAAACAGGACCACAACCTGAAACGGGTAAAGACAACGTCTGGTTTGTGATTTGGTGGGGCATTTGAATGGGTCAGAACGGAGTATAACAGTAGACATTTGTTTACTGATTTTGATTTGGGGGAATAACTTCTGAATCAAAAACTGACTCTAACCGTTACCTTACGTAAAAACAAAAGGAAGATTCCAAATTAACTTCTTAGTAATAAGAACAGAGATGCGCGTTCTTCTCTTTTTGCATTCGCAAATAAGATGACAGTAGTGCTGCACGTTCCAGAACCAAAGAAGTGTATTGTACTTCTGTCAGGGCCGCGGTGGCTCAGTGGTAGAGCGTTCACCTCTTGTGCATGGGGTCCCGGGTTCAAACCCTGCTCCCGCCAAGTGAACTTTGTGGTGGACGAACACCGTGTGCGTATGTTTTCTCGGGGTTATCCCGTTTCCTCCCACTTTCATCATTCCACCATTTCATTCATTACTCATCATCACCGTCTCCTTTAGCCTCACCGGCATAACCGTGGAACGTAAAACTCAAAAATTTCATTTCATTTTTCATTTGTACTTCTGTCAACCAAACATCATGATGCTACAATCCTAAATGATCATTTGAAGGAAATTCAGAGATAATAGACCACTTCAACAAGGTTGGAGTAGATGCTATTGACCAGATGGTACGCGAATATACATGCTGCAGAAGAAAACGATGGCCCTTCAGCCTCTTTATGAATATTTTATATACGGCAGCTCTGAACTCATGTGTAATTTTTACTTGTGCAAAACCTGATTGGATGAGTGGAATCTGTAGTAAAAGAAAACAATTCCTAGTTGAACTCTCAAAAGAGCCACCTGTAAAGCCATTTATAGAGCTACGTATTAGTGAATGTCACAATCTCCATGTTTATATTTTTAGGGTTCCAGAATCATTCAGGATAAAACGATAGAAAGTGGAAATAAGAAATCAGGCATCCGGAAGAAAATGGGGAAGATGTAGCTACTGTTCCCGAAAAGAAGACAAAAAGTCTGATTCCCAATGCGCAATGTGCCTGCAATGGGTTTGCACACTGGTGGAAATCCCGGGAGATATGTTCTTTCCAATCTTGCAACTGGGGGACTGTCCCCCCAATGAACCGATTTTAAAGGTCTTTTTGGAGTGAAATTTGATGATTTGCGTTCGATTACCACAAAGGAAATTGAGATGAAAGTTGTGTCCCCCAAAATAAACCTCAAATCTGACCGTCTGCCTCCAAGTGTTGAAGACAACTCTGTTCCCATGATCTTCCACAACATTGTTTTTTAACTTCATAAATATTTTGAACATTGATTAAAAAGATTATGGGAACGGTCTTACCCTTTCTCCCCCCCCCCCAATGTTGAAGAAAGATTTGCGCCGCTGGGTTTGCAAACAACATGCTAAACAGCCAGTTGTTTTCAAATGTGAGAAATGTGACTTGGAAGCTAAATAACTTTTTGTGTTGTACCGTACATAGGTTATCAAAGCAAAATAGGAGTTTCAAATGTAAAATTTTGTGCTCAATTATTTACTTCATTTATAAAATATGTTTTATATTCCTTTATGGTTTGGAAAGGGAAGATTATATTTTACTGGCTACCTTATGCCTTCAAGAGATAATGAATATTCGATAAGATAAGGTTAGGTTACCTTAGATTCTACAACAATGACTACATCTAATCTAATGTAGCTTACTATCGACATTGGGGTGGCCATTAAAGTAATAGCTTCTCCTTAGAACTTATCAAAAAGCTAAAAATAAAGGTTAAAATTTATATCTTAAGCAACGTTTTAAAAATTCTCACGACCAAACACATATTAAAACAAAAGTACGTAGTGGTCAATTTTGTATCCCGCTTGGCACTCCCAGTGTGCTAAATAGCTTGGCCCTCCAAGGGTGAAGTAAATTTTTCATCTCAATAATTATAAGAGTGCATACCACAGGGGTTGTTCAGTCGAAATTTGGCCAATTTCGACTTACCTAAAAATTTAGAGAAACTCATGTGCCAAGAGCCAGGTCTATAAGTGCTCGATGTGTTTCCCTTGATTCCTAATAATAGCCCGACAACGTACTTTCAACTGTAATAGGCTTCTCTGAAGAACTGGGACGGAAATCTTGTTCCATTCTCTTTGGACAGGTTTCCAACTTCCACAGTTGTCACACGCCCTTTTCCCAAAGCCCACTTCAGCAATCCAAATCCACAATAGTCCATAGGACATGCATCTGGAGATTTAACAGGTACCCCATTGAAAGGTATCCCCTGTATACCACTTGTCTCCTCCATCTCCCTGTAGGATCGATCTGTGACATGTGATAAGGACTTATCCTGTGAATGCGCATCAAATTGGCGTCATTTCAGTACGTTGTTGGAATCTCATGCTCGTAGATCGGGCGCATGATGTGCTCCTGGAAATACTGCGAACTTATTTTGCAGTTCTTCGCCACCCTACGAATCTTCAGTTTACCTCGGTAACAGTAGCCGGTAACGACCATAAAACCTTTTGGGAAGGATTCTTTACGGACATGGACCCACCTTCTGAAGTTCTTGGCTCCTTTCTCTCGCTACATGATGCCTCTCGGTTTGCCGCAGTCAGAAAGGTAAATCCATGCTTCATCGAGCGCTACGACGCACATCCACCTTTGTTTTCCCAGATGTCGTTCGTACAGCTTCCGGACGATACACTTTCGTTGCTTTTAGTGAGCATCCGCTAGAAGATTGCCGCGAGGTTTCATGACTTTTTTCAGATTAAGTTGATGGTGTAACGTCCGGCTCACAGTCCCCAAAGACACGGCAAGACGATTAGCCATACACCTTTGTGTTTCAGATTTTCTTCCATTGCCATTTTGTGAAGTTTCCTCTTCATGGTGGAGGTGGCCTTGGTGCATTCCCTTTTCCTAGGCAACTTCGTTGGTGATTCAAGTGGTGGATCTTCGTCATCATTCGTGGTGGACTTTTTAATAGCATTTTTATTCCACTTTACCTGATGTTGCAACTATTCTTCTTGCACTGTTTTCTAATGACAGAAACAGTAAAGTGGGCGTCATAAAGAGCCGCACCTGAGCCTTCCCAAAACTGAGTTTGGGCGGCATTTTGGTCACAGAGCGCAAACCCATACACTTGGAAACAAATTTAACACACCACTCACAACAATGATCCTGTTCTGTGCGTTGTTGTCGACCGCGCGGAGAAACAACTCCGTTTCCAGGAAGTTACTGCAGAACACTGCATGACGCCACGAGCCAGGTCGCGTGAGTCCATTCTACCCAGGGAGGGGGAAGGAACGAAATCGGTCAAACGTAGGCTGAACAACCTGTGTATATGTAAATCTTAACTTATTATCATAACGAACCCGTAAGATTTCTGCCACTTAGAAGATTCCTGCGTTGTATTTCAAGGGTTGTATTTAGATTGTGCACTGGATAAGAACGATAAGAAAGCAAGAACAAATGTCAATTCCGCATAAAACAAAATACACAGACTTCTTAATGTTACCTCCTTCTTGCAATGTACAATCTTCTTTTACGACCACAGATAAAATGTGGGGAGAAAAAGTGTATTAATGGGAGGTTTGTTAAAATTATAGATGGGAGGTTTGTTGCATTGTGATCCAAGCATCTTTGTGTACGTGTGTTTGTTTAAACATTTTTACAAGAAGTAGGAGAAAATGACACACAATGCAACAAAAATTATGTTTCGTTTTCCATAAGCTTTATTTTAAAAGTTAACGTTTAATCTATTTCTGTTTTAAACGTTGTTTAACAATTATTGTCTTATTGCGTACAGTATATTTGTTTTTAAAGCATGTCTTCAAAGAACTATCTTTTTTTCTCTAAAACCCATGCAATTCGTTGATGTAACACAATATGCAAAATTATAATAAACGTTTTCAAAAGGGTTATGATTATTACGTGCGCCGCTAATAATAGTGCCCAAACCGCGTGCCACAGTGAAACAACAGATGAGGTGAGCCACCACTCCAGAGACAGCAGGGGGCGGGTACCATACTGGTAGTTTCACCTTTCTCCAGAATACTTCCTCAGAGATTTTGAATTATAATATATGTTAAATAACATAAACTATTCTTTTCAGCATTGAAAAAGTTCTGGCCACCAACATTTTCTCTCCATTTTGATTGCTTCACCCCAATAAATTAAAGTCCTTCTCGTCAGTGAATGGGGTAGAATGATATTGGTTATACTTTTGTACACACACACACACACACATATATATATATATATATATATATATATATATATATATATATATATATATATATATATATATATATATATATATATTATTATTATTATTATTATATTATTGCCATTAATAATAATAATTTGATTTCGCGTTAAAGAGTTGTGTTGATTGAGGAACACATACATCTAGATCAATTTTTTTTAAAAAAAATAAAGCCTGTGTGAAGTTGGCCTCCTTAGTTTCAAATTTCGATTCGAAACCAAAATGAATCTTTTGTATTTTCATATGATAATTATTGTTTTCAAGAAGAAACCGTTCATTTTAGAAAAATATATAAAGGGATATTTTCAAAATGAAGTTGGTGAGCCAAATTCACAGTGGTCCATCACTTTCAAAATTCAAGTAGAAACCAAAGCTGATCATTCGTTTTTCTTTTGTTTTTGATTGTTTTGAAGAAAAAATGTTTGCTTCTTTAAACATAAGCAGATGTTTGGAAAATAAATTTGGGGCCAACTTAACACTGGTCCTACCCTTTTCAAATCTCGGCTAGAGACCAAAGCTAATCGTTTGTTTTTCGTATACTATTGGCCTTTTTGAAGAAAACTCATTTGTTTCGAAAAACATAAATACATATTTACAAAATGAAGTTAGAATGTAGCAAAATTTACCAAGGTTCCTCTCTTACAAATTTCGATTGAAAACCAAAATAAATAGTTTGATATGCGTATGTTATTCATTATTTTGAAGAAAGAATCGTTTCTTTCGAAAAACATAAAGAGTGTTTAGAAAAGAATTACGTAATGCAATTTTACACTGTTTCCACTTTGAAACTTCAATTCCAAACCGGAGCTGATAGTTTCTTATTGGCTGCTTTAAAGAGAAATTGTGTGGTTCGAAAAATAGAATGTGACTAAAGTTAATCCTGTTTTGTTTAGACCAAAATTCCATTCTAGACCAAAATCAAGTGTTTGATAAATGTTTATTCACAATTAGTTTGATGAAAAGTAGCTTGATTGGAAAAACAAGGATATATTTACGAATTAAAGTTGACGATGGTACTTTGTGTTTGTTTTGTTGGTGATTGTTTTCAAGAAAATAATGACTTGTTTCCAAACACAAAATGTAGGCCTATATTTCAGGATACAGTTGATAGGCAAATTCACTGCTTTTCAGAATTTTACGTTTCGATTCAAAACTCTAGTTGGTCATTTGTTTTTTCTTTTTTTATTGGTTTGAAGAGAAAATAGTTTCTTTCGAAAAAATATTGTCATTTACAAAATAAAATTGAATGGGTCAGTTTCACACTAGCTTTTCAAATTTCAAATTTACATTTAATACCCAGTTTTAAACATTTTCGTTCGTTATTGATTGTTTGGAAGAACAAACGACAAACATGACAATAATTAGGATGATGGCCACCTTTACGCTTACCGAATAGTTCAAAATTTCGTTCAAAGCAGGGAACACTTAATACTAAGAAGACAACACAATCAGTAATGCATAATTTTGTCAACGGGTTTCATGCTCACAACTTCATTTAATTTCAAGTGTTATGTTAATAAGATAAATTGGTAATAATAAATTGCTTAATTCCTTACCCAAAGCGGGGTTTGAAACCCCCTTAATCCCTCCCCTTACAGTTGTCACTGCACAGAATAATCCTATTTGGAAAGATGATATATTTTATGATAATGTAATTCATTTTATTACTTTAACAATTGAAGAAAATAAAAGACTAATAATAGTAACAACAATGCCTCAGACGAATACAGATTACATAATAAGCTATATTTCATTATTTTATTTTAAACTTTGAAATTAAAATTTAAGCTCTACAACGGATATAGATTGGATAATAACGCAATGATTTATATTTTTTATACATTACAAATTGAGGAGGATTGCAGTAATACTATTTGAAACGAACAAAGGTTGAATAATTTAATAGATCTTCATTCTCACTTTGTACATTAAGCAAGTGACAGTGTCAAATGTACATTACTTGCTGGAGTTTGGATTTTATAGCCTGATATTTTATCCATTATTGCATTTCGGCTCCATTCTTAGCTAACCATTAAGTCTCAAAGTCTTTGAATTCCACAACAACTTTCGGCTTCAAAATAGATGCACAGATGCACATTACATGGAGAAAAAACTGTAACAGGTAGCGAGTAGCAATATTTTTACAGAATTAATCGTTCTAAACATAATTGCCATCTTCTCTCTCGAATGTTCAAACCAGAAGTGACAGAAATTAATCACTTCCGGTTTTAACATTGAATGCCATAGGCGAAAAACTGCTATACCTAGGTAGCAAGAAGAGGTTTTCTGTAATTAATTAAGTTTTGCAACAATATATTCTTCTCCAGTGTAATTTCTGTACTAAAACCGAAAGTGGCTGAAACCATCCATTTGTGGATTTAACGTTAATCGCTGTAGAGTAAAAAATGGTAATAAACAGTAGAAGATTTCTGCAATAGATTAAACGTTTCAAGAACACATATTATTTTCATCCTGAAATATCCATAAAACCGGAAGTGGCAGAAATCCAGTACGACATCCGGTCTTAATGTTGCAATACATACAGCAGAAACGATAAAAATTCGGTTTCTACATTGATCTTTATCGAATGGAAAAGATTTGTTTTTCAGTTCTTTATTTTATAGCACGAAGCGTATATTGTAATAAATTAAGCATTTTAAGAATATATTCAATCTCCTCTCTACTATCTCTACTAAATCCAGAAGTAATATAAATTTACCATCACTTGTGAATTCAATAAGAATTCATAATGTTTGGCTTGTATCGTGTTTAATGGAGGAAGAAGGACTTTTCTATTTAATTTGTTGATTTTCAAACCCAATTAATCTATGTCCTATTATAATGTAAAAAAAATAAAAATTGAATCGTTGAGTTCGAAAACAGGTCATTTCCATGGAAACAAATTCGAGAGGAGTATCAAACAAAACTAAATTAATCAATATCTATCTGACATGTAGGGTTATTTTCATTTTTAGAACTTACAAAACTGTCAGTTCTAGAATACGAAAATGAAAACAGCCGTACATTTCAGATGCATATTAACTAATTAGTTTCGTTTGTCAATCCTCTCAAACTAGTTATTTAACTAATTTAGTTTCGTTTGTCAATCCTCTCAAACTAGTATCGATGGAGATAACCGGTTTTCGAACTCAACGATTCAGTTATAAACCTTTATTTTCCAATTTGTATTCGTGGTGTAGTTTAAATTCTTAATTTCAAAGTTTAAAACAAACTAATGAAAAATGGTTTATTATCGAATCAGTATTCGTTTCAGGCAATAGTATTACTATTATTGGTCTTTTCCTTTTACAATTGGTAAAGCAATAGAAGTTTATTGCACTATCATGAAATATGTGGTATTTCAAATACTATTATTTTTACATATAAACAAGCACTTAAAATTATGTGAACTTCGCACCCTGAACCCCAATTTAACGAAATACTGTATACGCTATTGATTGTGATTCTGTACTTTTTTACCGTTTCTGTTCTGCTTTGAATGAAATTTGGAATTCACAGCAAGAGGAAAACTCACCACTAAATTTATTATCAAAATGTATTAAATATTTTTCTTCCAAACAGGAAATAAAAGAACCAAAAATAAAAGATTCACTTTAATTTGAGATTGAAATTTGAAATTTGAAAGACAGATGTGAAATTGCCTCACCCAACTATATTTTGTTTTATTTTCTCTTGAAGCCAATCAATAAAGAAGGAAAAACAAACGATCAGCTTGAGTTGAAATTTAACAGAATAAAAAGCAGGGTGAAATCGACCACCAAACAAATCCTGCAAATATATATGTTTATATTACGAAAGAAGTGAATATTTTTTTCTAAAGCAATCAAAAACACGGGAAAATCAAACTACCTATATTAACTGTGTTTCGTAAATATATCATTATGTTTTTCGAATCGTTTTTTTTTCTTCAAAATAATAAACAAGAAATCCATATCCAGCGATTGACTTCGATCTTGAAATAACACTTCTAAGTGAAGGGAGCACAGTGAATTTGGCGACATTCTAAATTTATTTTTTAATCTCTCTTTCTATTTTTTAATCGAATGATTTTCTCTTCAAGACGACCAATAGCAAACGATTAATTTAGATATTGAATCGAAATTTGAAACAGGGTGCTAGTATGAAGTTGCATAACCCATTTCGTTTGTAAACACAGTTTGTGTTTTTTCCAGGAAAATCCATTCTTTCTTGAAAATAATCAAGAACAAACGCGTATCAACAGATTGGTTTTGATTTTAAATCGAAATTTGTAAGAGGAGGAACCAGGGTATATTTGGCCACATCCCAACATTATGTTGTATACAACTCCGTAACTTTTTCGAATCAAACAATTTTTTGTACAAAATAATCATTAAGAAACAAACAAAACAATTGGTTTCGATTTCGAGTCGAAATTTAAACGTGGTTAAGCCATTGTGAAGTTCCCCCGAACTTTATTTTGTAAATATCTCTGTACATTTTTCTGAAAAAAGACTATTTTTTTCTTCAAAGCAATCAATAACAAACGAAAAAAATAAACGATTGGTTCAGTTTCGAGTCGAAATTTAAAATTAGGGGGCCAGCGTGAAGTTGGTCCGCAACTGTTTCCATGCCGAAAAATTGGCGGACCCGCAGCTACGATCAATGGTGGCCTCATTTATGTTTTTAAAGTTATACCACCAGCAGGCATGGGGAGCGGTGGCTCAGTGGTAGAGCGTTCACTTCCGGTGCTTGGGGTCCTTGGTTCGATCCCAGCTTGTGCCGTGTGGACTTTGTGGTGGACAAACATCGTGCTCGTGGATTTTCTCGAGGTTCTCCGGTTTCCTCACACTTCTTTCATTCCACCATTTCATTCATTTCTCGTCTTCACCGTCTCCTTTAGCCTAACCGGCATAACTGTGGGACGAAATACTTACCGGCATAACTGTGGAAGATTTCATTTCATTTTCACCAGCAGCCAATCAGCGACTGAGGCGCTAGGAAACGCGAGTAAAGCACAAAATTACTCACCAAAAATAGGTGAAGTCGCCTGATTTGCTTACATTAAAGTGAGTCTATAAAACACGAAAAAAAGATACCAATCTCATGATTATTCGTGTTTCTCTGACTTCACTACAGAGATGTAAAAGACCTTACTTGTAAAGGAATAAATCTTTGAGGCTTTTCAATTTGGGTAATCAGAGTGCTCCTTTAATCGTGTGTATTCGAGGAAAACTCGAGGTGGCAACTTTAACACCCACTCTAGATATTTCTTTCGACTAGATGGAACTCTGTCGCGAGTGGCACATTAGCGGCAATCCTTTGAGGCATCTCTATATCGACGATCGACATTTACTGGTAAGTGGGCGACTAGGTGTTAGCGACGTTCATGTAATGAGGTTATTTTCTAAATATTTCTTTATGATTTTTAAAACAAACATTCTTTCTCTTCGAAACAATAAATAACAAACGAGAAACAAATTATTAGTCCTGGTTTCGAGTTGAAACTTGAAAGTGAGAGACAGTGTGAAGTTGGTCCCCGACTTTGTTTTATAATCATCTCCGTTTGCTTTTAGAAACAGACACTTTTCTTCAAAACAAACAATCACAAACGAAAAACAAATAATTGGATTCTGTTTTGAGTCCAAACATAAAATTGGGGAGTATTATTATTATTTAGCAGAGATATTTTAATAAAAGTCCACAATGATACAATCGAAACGGAACACAAAGAAACGTTTTACTAGATCTGAAATCAAAGGTTTCGTTCCATCTCTCTCTAGCTAAAAGGAATAATTTCTAAATTAATAAATGTTGCTAAGCAATACGAAATTTACACGCAATTGATTCTCTAAAACAGTGCTGTGATTTTAGTTTATATGTAAGTATTCTATATACACTATTAATATTTTAAATAGCTCAGTATTCCATTAATGATGCTGTTCAAGATATTACTTTTCATGAAACAATTTCACAAATAGTCTGAAACTCTGAAGCCACAGTTAGCAGTCATTTGTAAACTATAACGTAATTATCACTACCACTGCAGCATTAGTATGTTCTGAGTTTTAAATTTCTGCTTCCGGTAAGGATTGAATAAACCAAGTTGTTTCATTGTGCACCATGTTTCATCCAATTGTCCCCTACTTACGACCCAAAAGAGTAAGAGGGCGCATGGTCAATGTTTGCCAGGAGCCAATAAAGCTCTAATTACTACGCTTATATTCACGTAGCAATGGTAACGAATACAATTACATCTCTTGTCATATATTTTGTCACAATGAGAAAATAGTAATATCGTTTTATTTTTGAGCTAGAGTTTTCCATTAATGTATTTTACCTCCATTAATGTATTTATCTATAACTCAGATATATATATTTTTGTTGTGAATAAACGTAGGAAGTATTTTGGGTTAAATAACAGGTTGTAATGAAAATGTGGTCACGCATAGAATAGACCATAAAGAAAATGCATTAAACTAATTGTACTTCTATGTCTTCTGATACGAAATATGTACCGTAGAGTGTTTGTTTAAAAGCATGGATCGTTTTTTTATAACTAAAGGGTATTTTTACGTCTTAAATATTGGACTGTATCATTCTGTTTCTACAGAGTTGCTTAGAACGGTTACGAAGGTTCCTCGTATTAGTCCATGTGGAAAACTGTCACTGAAACTATATTAACTACTCAAAAGGCAATACTGCTAGTGAGATCTTCATGTACCTCTAAAGATTTCTGTTCTTGAACAAAGAGTGCTTTTATTAATATTATTATTACTTTGCACAAAAGCAATTGTCATCTGTTATTCTTTTTTCACTCTATTATTTATTGTATGGCTTAAAAGTTTAGGAAGTATAACTGTATAAATCAATCATAATTTATGTCTATCTAGAGATTATTTCAGAACTCACACGGGAGGGTCCCAAAAGTTGTCGCTGAAATCTGATTGCCAGATAGCACATCTGATACAGCATCATAAGAAATGAAAATCAGTAAAATTTAAGGTGCTATGGACCAGAAGGATAGTTGCTACGGGGCTTCATAATTAGAATATACCGAAAACTGTATCATTGAATTATGAATGTTTAAAGTAAATATCTTGGAAACCGTTAAAGTAATCAAAACAAAAGTTGTATCAAAACAACAGAATAAACTGTCCTATCGAAAACCACAAACAGTGTTGCCATAGATAAAGCAGTGTTGCCAACTCATCATAACATATTTTCTTTGAAATAGCACTATATACAAATCTGCACAGATTTAAAATGCATTATTATCACTAAACATAACAGTGAAGTGTAGTGGTACAGTGTCGCACACTGTTGGAGCTACGTGTACTTAAAATGTACAATGGAGAAGTCGAACATGTGGTAACAGAGAATATTAAAAGAATGCAGGAGAAAAAAGTGAGGGATCTGCATTACACTTCCGTAACCCCGATGAATAAGCAGACAACTCAGGAAAACAAAATGATACACGCGAGGAAAGAAACATATGTTTTCTAATTCTGTAAACTGGTTCTCCAGATTATCTTATTAATATTTGGAAGAGTACTTTCTTAGTTTATGTCTTTCATGTTAAGTGACATTTTCTTCTACTTCCTCTCCTCCATACCATATAACTATGGTTGTACGCTGTAATTACCATATTCACATTAGAAATTGTGTAATTATTTTATTACTATCCCATTTCTTTTTCAGTCGGCCCGGATAGCCGTGTGGTCTAGAAGGCTTGACAAATGACATATTAGAGATAGTGGGTTCCAATCGCGCCTCGGACATGTTTTTGTCGTACTTATAACCTTCACCTATGGCAACATAGTTTGTGGTTTTCGATAGGGTATTTTGCGCTGTTGTTTTGATACAATTTTTGTTTTGATCGTTCTAACGGTTTCCAAGATATTTACTTCAAACATACATAATTCAATGATATAATTTTTGGGATATTCAAAATTTGAAGCCCCGTAGCCCCTATCCTTCTGAACCATAGCACCTTAAATTTTACTGATTTTTATTTCTCATGATGCTCTATCAGATGTGCTATGTGTCATCCAGATTTCAGCGACAACTTGTGGGACCCTCCCGTGTCAGTATATATTTTCTGCATTCAATCGACAACTTATATGGTAGGCAGATCAACAGTTTGACGTAGGAGTGAAACTACATCAGCTCCAGGCGGGATTTTAAAACGTGTTCCAAGTGCTAAATGGTCCAAGTGGACTCTACAAAGTGGAATCCACATCTGCTATACCAAGGACAATAAAAGTATTAATTTAATTTAGAGGTATATATTATGTATTTACTATGAAATATGCATTTTATATTGTAAAATAGCAGCGTTTATTTCTTTAGATAAAATTCGAAAGTAAACGATCTGAGTAGGTAATAGAGAATGGCAATTACATTAACAAATTTATCTTTTCATTTTTACGAATTTGGTGACAAAAACAGTATAAGAATTCAATATATATATATATATATATATATATATATATATATATATATATATATATATATATATATATATATCCTAAAGATAACATTACCACGGGTCTCGTAGCTAGGAAACCTATGTGGCGTGAAGCGACTTTATGTACGTGAGAAAGTAATGTTCTAGCATAACGCATTCGGCAGCTGAACTTCCCTTGTGCTCTCAGTAGCGTCGTGGAAGTCGTTGAAGATGGATGCTTTTATCCCAGCTCCCGTCGCTGTGAAGTGCGAGCAGTGATAAAGTTGCAAAGGAACTAACTCCAGATCACGAAGGAAGACTCACGGGACCAGCATTCACAATTTGCAAGGATACCAGGATGAGAGAATAGAGTTTCTATACCGGATCATAACAGGGAATGAAACGTAGGTTGTTTGCACATTTTGTCGTCCTGTTGCAAATTATGTACACCAGCAACGCACAATCAGCTTGTTCATGACATTAGCCCATAGAACTGGCACAGCTAGCAATGGATTTCGATCAGCGCTGTGTCATGTGCTTTCTAAACTTTATCACTACTCGCACTTCACACGTGGTGAGGGTTGGAATAGGAAAGTCCATTTTCAATCACTGCCACAAAGCTACTGAGAGCACTCGGGAAGTTCCTCTGGCTCATGCGCCATGCTAGGACTATATTAACTCATGTGCGCGCTGTCACTGTGCCTAACATACGGTTTTCTAGCTATCGGATGCGTGGGAAATTAACTTTCTGAATGCGCCTCGTACATCTTTACAATTTAATTTAATATAAATAATGTATGTTATAGTTTTAACTTTCTGAATGCGCCTCGTATATCTTTACGATTTAATTTAATATAAATAATGTACGTTATACTTTTGAAAGTGAAAATTTTCCCATTTAATAAATATTTCTTTTTCACATTGTCCTCTTTATGGAATTTGAAAATTAAGAGAAACTTTTGGTAATTAGAAGGAAGAATCGAGCTCTCGACAGTATTAAGCATAGATTCAGAAGATGCTGAAATTTACAAGACAGTTTTTAGAAGAAACCTCAATACATGGTATTCCTGAAATATTTAGGAAGAAACGTGCAGTCGGAGAAAGGTATGATTGGTTTGAATTTAATAATCTAATTCCAAGAAATTTCAAATAAAGCTTTTTATATTTAACTTTAATGATCTATAAGATATGTGAGCACTTTAAAAAAATTTACGGGATCTGTTATATTTCTTTGAGCCCTATACGAAATATGTCATATACGAAACAAAATTAAAATGTGTGAATAAACACAAAATAGTAGACAAATTCAGTGAACGAAATCATACACATGTAAGAAATTACACGGTTTGCAGATATAGTATATTTGTTGATATAATTATAAAATAATAAAAAAGGTAATTTTTACGCTATGAAAGAAATGTAGATTCTAGTAAATGCATTTGTTTTAAAAGATCACATTACTTAAGAGAAAGTACCATTCTTTGTTGAAATTACCAAGTAATTGTCTGAAACATACATTCAATTTTCCACAATATAAAATTATGCAGTACTTAAGTAATATACGCAACCATTTAATAAAATAAACTAAAAGCAAATTAAAATTACACAACCTTAGTTATAGGAGCTTTACGTCTAATACATTCGTTAAATTTCTCCGTCAAATATTTCAGTGTGTATTATTTAAGCAATTAGTAACAGCTCTGGACGAGGTCTAAGATATTTAATATTTTGTGTTAAATTATTTCAATAGGGCTAATGTGCCAGCACTCAACCTCGTAACTCAAATTCTAAGTTTATATATAAATTTTGATTTTATATTTGGAACAAAATAAGATCACTTTATGAGATTTACATTATTCATTATTTAATTTTATTTACAATGAAATGAATCTGTTTTATGTTGTATTTATAGTTCTAACAATATTTCTAAATTTTTCATAAATATCGAAAAATACCAGTAATCAGCCAATACATTCTAAAAGTTAGTCATTTACAAACCCGCAGTCAGCCTTTGAAATTTGAACCTTAATGTAAAGAACGTGTTCGATCACGGAAGTATGGTAATTTACTATATGATAACACAAATATATAGATTAAATTACGATTTCGAACAAAATTATATTATTTGTTTCTAGCAAAGCACCAAATGAAATTACATAAGTTGCATTTTCACAAAAAATACCGTAAATATAAAAATATTTCAAACACAAATAAGCTGATTCAACATCCGTTTACCACCATTAATATTTGAATAATCTGGTTTGAAAACGAGAACAGTATTTATTCATTTCTCGAACAATGTATTAATTTGTCTCTTCGTAGGAAAGGAAATGAACTGACGAACGTTTTAAATGAAACCGCTGTAAATATGCAACGCAACCATCACTCTTCTGTTCTTCCTCATGTATTGCTACACATGTCTTTCTCACCCAACGCAGATTTCTTTTACAGAAAGAGTTGAATTATTGCCACCATTGTGATTAAAATTATTCATTCTAGATTCTCCAGAAAGCAACACGCTTGGATTGACCGTTATATACTTCTCCTTTGCTTTTTCTTCTTTCCGTTGGTTTCTTTCTCCTGTTTCAAGATTTTGATAGTCATTATCTTTTTCCATTCACTTGCCGATATGGTAATTGGTAATATTTTTTTTTATTTTGCTTCCTCTCTTCTCACAACATCGTGATATTTGCCCATTACCATTATTATTTGAATAATTTGGATGTTTCTGTGTTATCACTGTGATCTCAGAATCAGAATTGGCGTCCTAAGCTTGACATAATCATCTTTCGAAACATCATCATCAAGTGCCTTGATCTATGGTTATATCACAAACTGCCATTGGATACATTCTTTAGTTTATAATTTGTGCTTTACTACCTGTTAGGGAACAGTTTTATAAACATTCTAGAGTTCATCATTATATAAATTTCTACAGTTGATCATGTATATACATATATACTATCTATTAAATATATTAACTTTCCCTTTATTATACTTGCAGAATATTTTGGTTTGCATGTTTATGTTTATGCATTACGGCAACTGCTGTAGTCATATTGAAAACATGGAGGAAATACCAAGAGAACCCTACAGTGCTAACAATCGACAGGAAAAGGGAAGAATGGAAATTCAGGCTACCAGCTCTTACTATGTGCACAGATCCTATCTATCAAAGGCGAATTGTCAAGAAATTCATTAAACAGTAAGCACTGTTTTAATACATACAATTGACTAGAATGTAAAGAATATAAGCAAAAAACCTTTGTGTCAGACCATTGTGTAACGTAATGCACGTCTGATTAATTTTTCTTAGAGTTTAAAATATTGTATTTATTTAAATATCGTTCTTCATCTCATTTCTCGAAAACAGCCACATACAATATATATATGATATCCTATAATTCTTTCCGTAATTAGAAACATTCATAAGGCATAGAGTATGACACAAGTCAAATACGCTTTATCTTGAATTGCATGTAATATTAAAGTTTTTGTGTACATTATTAATACATTTCTACGTGGGATCCTTTCGTTGCCCGAAGGACACCAAATAATAATCCAATTCCATCGATGTGTTGGTCAACATTATGTGAGGGATATATGTTATGACTTCAGTAAATCATGACAGTAATGCTGAGACGTCGTTCACTGGTGTTTGGCCAACTAGGTCCTTGGCATAGCCCCAAAGGAAGAAATCCAATGGTATTACGTTCGGTGATCACGGAGACCAGTTTATGGAGTCATGATGACGGTCCATCTTCCTGGAAATGTTTTATCCGAATTTGCACGGACATCTAAACCCCAATGAGGCGAGGCACTATCTTGTTGGAAAATTAAGAGCGGAATATCGTGAATCTGTGGCATAATAAATAACTTCAACATATCAAGATAGCTATTGTTTTTGATCGGCTTTTCACTGAAGAAAAAATGTCCTATGATTTTATTGTGCACCATCTGTTCACCTTAGAAGTGTCTCTGACGTTCTCGAACAATGTGTGGGAACTCTCAGACCTCCACATTCTATTATTGTATCGGTTGGCAGTACCTTTCAACATGTGGCCTCATCTGAGAATAGGACACTTTCAGATAGTCCACATCTTTCTCAATCCCAGACAGCGTGGCAACAGCAAAGTGATAATGAGCACTGTAATTCAATGGTTGTAAGGACTGAATGATCTGGACTTTGTACACACGGAAAAGATGTAAAAGACGTTTATGAAGGATGTGGTCCACTGATGTTTTAAGAATCTGCAACTCACATGAGGCTCTAACGTTTGACTTTGAGATTTCTCACGAAAGCGTTTCTCACTCTCTGAATTCTCACTAGATTCACGCTAGGTTTTACAATATGGTGGTTGTCTATGGTAGGCTGTTTGGAATTTTCTCTGGACTGTCTTTGGTGATTGTGTCTCGTGATACCAGATTACACATTGGTCTTTCTTCTGGTTTCAGTACATGTTTCTGCAACTAATATCCGATTCCGCTGTCGGTATGTATTAAACAAACCAACAATATTTATGTACTCGAAAACTTGAATATTTTACGTGAATTTCTAGATAAAGAGTATTTGTTACGCACAATAAAATGTACAATTTATTTTGAAATTACATTATTTTGAAAGTTGCGAAGCCCTTTCTAACCACAGTAAAAATCCTTCAAAGCTCGAGGACCAGTAAATTCTACTTTTAACATCAAGAATGTCGAGAAGAAATTAGTAGATTGTGATGTCCGCAACGCACTACGGCTTTTCATCTCAGAAGATACTATAGGTTCTCCGAATGGATATGTATTAGAAGCATTAAAAGAGAAACACCCGACTCACAGCCACCCGTTTGAACCTCCCGATCTCATTGAAACCAGTATTGTAGCGTCTAGAGTATCAGCTGACGAGTTTACGAACGCACTTAGATCCTTTCCTTTCGGCTCATCAGGAGGTATAAACAGTCTCCGTTCTTCAATATTAAAGGACCTCCTACTCTCCCAAGACTACAAAACTAAAGACCACCTGACTAACGTCATCTGCGATTTTATCCACCTGATTATTTCCGGCGATGTGCCAACGGAAATTAGACCTATTTTCTATTAAGCATCAGTAATAGCCTTGAGGAAGAAAAGTGGCGGCATTCGTCCCATCGCAATAGGCAATGTGTGGAGGAGATTATCAGCCAAAATCATTTGCCATAGAATTAGAGCACCTCTGACACATTTTCTATCCCTACGCCAACTGGGAGTTAGCATCCCACATGGAGCAGAAGCAGCAGTCCACGCTGCTTGTATGTACTACTCTTTTCCACACCAGAAGGAGAAAGTGTTTATGGAAATAGACTTCAGAAACGCATTTAACGAGTTGAATCATGACTCTATGATCATACAGGTAAAAAAGGTTTTCCATTAATTTATCGGTACGTCCATCAATGCTACTCGCAACCGAGCTACTTGTACTTAGGAGATGAAATAATCCTCTCTCAGTGTGGCGTACAACAAGGTGACCCTCTTGGCAGTAGTTTGTTCGCACTAACTTTACAATCCATAGTTAACAGTATCAATACGGAACTGAACATACGGTATTTGAATGACGGGACTATAGCTGGAGAAAATGATACAGTACTAGATACATTAGAAATGATCCGTAAACGGGCTAAGGATATCGGATTGCAAATGAATTTCTCCAAATATGAGGTCAGCTTTTTCGGAGTCTTCAATGAACAGTATAATAACCTCTTCAAACTGTTTGAGGAAGCCGCGCCTGGGATTGAATGAATTTCGACATATGACGCCATCTTATTAGGAGCAGTATTATCTAATGAGGCAAGACGAACAATATTCAAAGACAGAATTTCTAAATTAGAATTATTCTTTACACGTCTTTCCTTGATTTCAGCTCACTCTGCCTTTTACCTACTACGTGCCTCAATATCCATGGCAAGGCTGCTATACTTTCTTCTTTGTGCTATTTCTTCGCGGGGTTCTGATCTTCTTGAATGCTATGACAACACCTTGAAAACCGGTCTAGAATATATCCTGAATTGTTCACTCAACAATAACTCTTGGTAGCAGACGTCTCGCCCTGTTAATCACAGAGGTCTCGGCATTGGCCGCGCCATGGACCTGGCTATTTCATCCTTTCTGTCTTCATTCTATGGCGCTAAGCCATTGATCGAAACCATCTCCAACAATTTTAACCTAGTATCAGATTCGGATGTCAACGATAGCATTGTTAAGTTGTTCTCTATAGTGGCGTCACATCCCCCTGATCTTGATAGGAGAGGACTACAATCCTCTTTTGACGATCCTCTTATCTCGATTTGGCTTTTGAGAAAATCGTTCTCAAACATTTTCCGCAAATTTCGAAAAATAGACTTTACAGACTTCTACAGGACTTGTAGCTGTTACACATCACAGCACGAGTCATCGCTACCATTCGAAAGTTAATGGAATTAACGAGTTTAAAGTTTATGTTGTTTACATTTGGAAACAAACATTTGATTTATTATCATACTGTCAAATTAGACTTCTACATTTTCTCAGTAAGGAAACAGTGTTCTAGTTCGGTTAAAATATAGAAGAGCTGGAATTTGTCTTTCCGCCAAGAATATCGGATGAATACAGTATTATTGCAGTTAATACAATATTCGTGGGCAAAACTAAGTCCAAATTTAGTGGGTGAATCTGACTGTATATAGCCATGTGACCTGTAACCATATTTAGCAAATATACACTGGCAGAGTCTGATATATCGCTTAGAAAAATGGAACAGAAATGTGATTCAGTTCAGTGCTGCCAACTGTAGATATGTATGCTAACTGTAAGGCCGTTGGTGATGAATTTCGCAAATTGGTAGGAAACATAGGGATTAA
Source organism: Thermobia domestica (assembly GCF_964235325.1). Taxonomy (NCBI): domain Eukaryota; kingdom Metazoa; phylum Arthropoda; class Insecta; order Zygentoma; family Lepismatidae; genus Thermobia; species Thermobia domestica. The sequence goes on from NC_137458.1 coordinate 103,535,187, forward strand.
AAGAACTTAAGTGAAAATAAAGTACAATTAACTGTCATAGTGGTTGCGCTAATTGATGAGTTCCACCATGCTTCACCTATCTTGACAAATTTTAATTGTATCTGTGTGCCCGTCTCCACTTCCGAACGATTAAGATTCTAACATGAGAAACGAAAATTACCGTAGAATATTAGCTAACCGTCATGAATGTTCTCTATGTTGAATAACACTAAAACAAAGAGAAGATTCAAAATGGACGCTGATATTCTAACTGTCTTTTAGTAATAAAATCATTATTCAATGTAGAACAAAGTACATATAAGATTCTTCACGTAGCTGGTCAGTACTATCTCTCACCAACCAAAATACTATAACTATTTGCATAATCTTCACAAGATTAGAACCGAGTAGCACTGGGAAAGAACCCTATGAGAAATGCAAGCTTATTTTTGACTTTCCAAGCTTAATGGAGAAGAAAAATCAACATCCACGGAATATTTACAGTGAGTTCAGATACATATTACATATTTTTATGTGGCAAAGTTTAATGGCATTTGTAATACATGATCATATATTCAGTATTAATTTCCATTAGGGAACTTTCGGTGAAAAATAGGCACATTTTAACGTAGTAATAAGCATGTAGGTAAAATTTTTTTGGAGACACAATATCAGCTGCATTCTTGCAATGCAGCATTATCTAGTAGTGTTGTCCATATTAGTTGAAATACGCACTAACACAAAAGGAACACATTTGTTCGCATGACTTTCTTTCAAGCTAATCTGTAGGGTATTCCTCTACGAGAATAATTTAGGGATTAGAGATGTTGTTTGTTTTAGGGATTAGAGATTATAAAATAATATGAAAAGCTATGATTGAAAATTGCCGGCACTTTCTTTTTTATTTCTACCTCACTTTCGTATCTACTTTTAATATAAATAACCTTTTTAACCCTGCAATACGCGCGCGGATTTTTGTGACGTGGATAGTCGCGCGGGCTACCACTGTAGCCCATTTGTTTTTATTTTATTATGTTGCCTAGCTTTGTTAATATTACTGTCTCTTTTGTAGAGAATGGTTTTTATAAACTGTTTTAAGGGTTTTATACACAATTTGAGAAACATGTTCATTTTGAAAGCTATGTATATACAAAGAAGACCAGCACCATTCATTTTTTCAAAAGTGATACAGGAATAAGACAAAAATTATTTGTATTTATCAATAAATGGACCAATCCGGCGCATTTTAAACTTTCCTTCATCTTAAAAATATGTGTTAGAGTTCTTTAAGAATTAAGTATAATTTTTTTAAAAAAAATTACAAATATTACAACTAAACGTATTATCCATAAAACATATACCTTTTCAGCATAAGGAGTTTCTGGTATGAAAGTTTGATTACGATTTTGCATAACTTTACATATGCTATTTACACTCTTACATTTTTATTTTTATGTTTCCGTATTATTGTCCTTCTAAGCATGTTCTGCACACAAGTGGTGAGTGGTAAATGCACACTTTCCTTCAAGCATTGACCACTCACCAAAAGCATCAAAATGTCAATAAGAGCACCTACAATTTTGTCTGTAAATTTTGCATCACGGTTAAGTACAAATCTCAATCTAACACTGTCAATGTAAATATTGGTAAAATCAATCTTAAGTCTCAAAATGTTTGCATCTAAAAGCACTTTTAGATATTCAAGCTCCGACAACGCAGACCTACCCCCACCTTTAGGTCCTGGAAAACAAAGCACAATATTATGAGCACGAGCGCAAATATTACGAGTAGGCGTGACTTATTTCCATTTGAGATTGTCTTTTACTACATAATAATTTACTTCAGAACTGTCTTTACTACTATCAACAAACATCAGTGATTCCTGCCGCCCGGAATTCTCAGTCACATCCTTTGAATTTTCACTATTTCTGTGTCCAAAAAATTAATTTTTTAGGTCTCAAAATGTTAACTATCGCCATCTAGAAAACATGCCTCATCAGAATTGGCATTTTTCAAACTCATTGACCATCTGATCAACACTCAAACTATAATGAAAAAGCTTTGACGCTTTGGAACACCCGTGACATCAATAGTCGTGCGGGCTACAGATGTAGCCCATGAAACTTTCAAGCAAAATAACAATGAGCTCCTTTAGATTTTACGTTTGACCACACACTACAGTAAACACGGAGAATGATATTTGATAGAAAGGTACACATACACCATTTGAGTTATCATCTCGCATTACTTTGCGGCAAGGAAAATAAAAACGCTGGGCTACAATAGTAGCTCGCGCGTATTGGAGGGTTAAAATGCAATATTAATACAATTAATAAAAGTATCAACAACATTTATCTAACAAAATGGAGAGAAATAAAACCAAATGATTTATTAAGAAAGGAAAGGAAGATTGTTGAAAATTAAGGGACATGTTTGAAAATGATAAAACTTTGACTAAGACTACGGTTGCCATAATTCTGTAATGTAGATTCCAAATGCACGTTGTTAAGTAAATATAAATAAATAAATAAAATAATTTGAGTACTAAATATGGAGATGATATGCAAATTAATTTGACCTTTAGAAATATATTAAATAATTTCCTTGAACTTTTCAAGGTTCTTAATGCCAGTGAAATTTAACAAAGCCCTTCATTAATGTATATACCTACTGATTTAGCACTTTTTAGAAACTGTTATTCATGCAGTATACATTTATGAAATTCAAAGAATACCATGTTCAAGTTTACTAAATATTACGTATAATTGCTGTTGTTAAGCTGTTTTTCTCCTTACTCTAGTGTTCACTGATCAATGGGTATGTATGTTCTGGATTAGAATTATGATCTGGACTACTGTTTTTGGCAGCTGCTCAGCTGAAAGAGCCGTTTAGAAAAGAGGGCTCGTTCGCGAACGTCACATCACCACTAAAAATGTGATAATACACTTCTTCCATATAACTAGTAAACCCTCTTTGGCATGTTTCAAACATTTGAGTTACTGGTACTAGTAAACACTCACATAACAAATATGAATCTTGCACATATTTCAAACACGAGAGGAAAATAGAGTAAAAAAATTGGATAATCCTTCACACACACACAAAATCTTTGAACAAATCAAGTTTTAATTAAAACTAGCTTTGCTTAGAAATTTCTTTGTTTCTTTTGTCAACTTACTAGAGTAAATCCAATCTCGCATGAACCGGATAGCTATACGACAATCCTGTATATACAGGGCGCTTAGTAAGCCTTTTTACGAACATGAACGTCTTATTAATTTTAGACCATGATTCATATACAACATTTTAACGTGAGATCAAATAATCCACTTTTGTTATATTAATAGTAATACGTTAATAATTGTAAACGCTTAAAATGTAAGAAAAAATTACAAACATTATCTATAAATTTCTGTGAAAAAATTAATCTATTTTCCGTATTTTATTATACTTTGTGAAAATACTAACAACATTCATACGAATTGTGAAACGTTAGTTTATGAACAATAGCATATTATATCTATCTCCCGCCATAAATGTAAACTATAATAATTTATTATTATCACTCACTTGAGCAGAGTGGAAATGTTTCCACATTTCTTTACATGATTATTACTTTCTTACATTATTATTTTTATTTTGTTTCATTTGGAACGTAAGAACTCTAATTTTTTTATGGCTAGATGTAGTAATGGGTGCGAATTATAATGATATTGGGAATTTGATTTTGACCCCCCTCCTCCGATAGGTACCGACTGAAATATTTCCATTGAGAATGCTTGTTTCCCTCAAATCTCAATTTAGTGTTACAAAGTTTGAATATGTTGCAAAATTTCACTTGTTCTCCAAATTTTATGTAGTTTTAACCTGCTAGTTGTATAGTAAAATGAAACATATCCCCAATTCACTTTTATCTCAATCTGCTGTACTAGTGGCTAGTGAGTGCAAATTTAATTCAAGTTTTTTGTGTAGAATTAACGATGATAGGGCACAAAAATTACTTCAGCAATCATTTACTATTGTTAGTCATCCGTCTCTTTTGTGAAGGACATATTGCTGGGACGTTAAACTAAATAAAATCGTTGTATATATCAACTTTCACTATGCGATTATCTTTCCGTTAGTTGTCGGAATGAATTGGATAACGAGTCATACTATGCACAACAAAGTCATGTATGAACTTGTGGTCATCTCTCATTCTACACATACAATGTAAAATATTTTCAATCCTATATTAAAACACATCAAATATTACATACGTGTATCTTAGGCAATGTACAGTTAATTTAGCTATTGCACCGAAATTAATTAATTTAATAAATATCTAGGAAATTTTGGTTGTCAGATAATTACGCTTATATGTATGGGGGTGTTATTTTCTCATTTCGAATGATTTCAACTTTATACGCCTGTATTCTGCTGCGCCTTATTTTCTACCTTTCTCGATATAAATAGTCTAGTTTGCACACTGCAAATGCATATTGTATATTCTCTACCATGAACTTTATTAAGATTTTAAAAACAATAAACCAACAAGATTTCCATGATAAAAATGAGCTAATGACATTTCGTTCTTTCAACTTTCCGTGAAAATATATTCTTGAGTCTCGTAACAAAATATTACTAATGAAGTTTAAAGTCATAAGGTAGTATTATCTTCCTTATAGTACTATGAACTTTCCACTGTTACCTTAAGTTGTGACCAAACTGAAGAAAAATCCGTTATGCTTATAATTTAGTACAACTGGTTCAGCTAAGAAGCGCTTACTACATCTTATGAATTTTCGTCTTTAACTGAACAACAGCGAAAACATAAAGAATTCATCATTAGCTTTCATTTTTAAACCTGTACAAGAATACGTCGTTTGCTTCCTGATGAAACAGTGGCACGTCAACTGGACACGTGCTACTGATAGTTCGCCAAATAGACAGTTTAAAGCAAAGAAAGCAGCTACTCTAGCATTTTATCGTGTCGTGTGTGATCGCACTTAATCAAACTCTTATTAATCATACCATGTACCTTTGTCCTTCCGTTGTTATAATGAACAGGTTAATGAGATGTTATTTCAATATCAATTCACCCTCAATAGCTGGAATGGTTAACATATACCATCAATCTTTAGGTTTGGAGAAATATTCTCTTCTTCAATATGTTCAATAATTAAATGAATTATTAAAATATATACGTATCCAAAGAAAGATAGAGTAAGGTTTAAAAAATACGTTGATAAAACGTACCTATATTGATTCTAAATTAGTAAATTGCTCACACGAAATAGCATATTACCTGTTTTATTTACAAATGAATGGTTTTATAAATTTCTCATTATACTCTTACAGGAAACTAGGAAAGCTATCGAAAAATAAGATGAATGATGTCATGAAATATATTGAGGATATTTCAAATTTAAATATATACAACTTACAAACTATCGCACACTACAAAAACTATGAAATAAATTTAAATTTATCTCTTAGTAGTATGCAGAAACAAGTAAGTAATTTAAAAACTCGAGAAAGTTATTTTAGTTTTCAAAATTAATTAGCGCTTCTTTAAAGCATTTAGAACGTTCTGCCACTCTCCTCTATATGTAGTAATGTATTATTCAATATCATATTTACTTGTGTATTAGAATTTTGAGGTGATCTTTAGTATGTGTATTGAAGGCTTATTGAAAAACGTTAACTGTGTTACCTGTTCAAACATTGCAAAAAGTATATTGCTTAAGCTATAGCTACCATGGTGTTAATTGTCTTACTTTTTCACTTTTATGTGAAGTAGCCTTAATCATAATTACATTTAACTGTACACATTCTTTCAAAGTAGGAAGCTGTTTCAAATTTTATTCTTGTTCATCACATCTGATATTTTCTTGTGAACTCCTAACGATGACTTTATGGGGTACCTTTGTACTTTATCTGTACAGAAGTTGATAGTATATTTTTTTAAAAAAACGTAGACATGCTTTCGCAATTAACTGTTATGTTGTCATGCTATAACTAAGCTGTCTGAAACCAGAGTGAACTAAGTACATTTTTGCTGTGCTGTGGGAACGTAGACTTGATGGAAACAGAGACAACCTAACGCGAACTGCTGGCATTGAGAAATAGGCTTCATGTGACCGTGAGATCAGTTTATACATTTAGTTTGTAGTGGCATAAGATTCGGTGTGTAATACTCGTACCTAAAATCAGAAATCGTAGTACAAACGTAGTTACTTCAATCTGGTTTGAGACAGCTCAAATAAAAATTGTATAACTGAAAGAAATTATTATAATATATTTTACTGGTGTGCATCTATATGAAACAAGTAGTCACGTGGACACATTCCGTAGTGGTTTCAGTCAATCTATGACAATTTTGTCAAAACTGATGGAAGTCCGTTTTGATATGCAACCACCATTTTTTTCGATCTTTGGTTTAGACATAACATCATTTAACTTACGCGTATTTCACATCGAATTTTATGTCGCAACGTTAGTATAGAACCTGATGGAACAGTCACGATGAACCCATTTTCCAATTGTAGCAGTTCGTAAAAAATGTCATAATCTTCACTAAGGTTATTTTCTCACTTGGCGAAAATATAGGTAGTTAACACTGATTTCAGACAGCTTAAATAATCATTCCCTTTGCATCAACTTCTCTTCACACAAGGAATACTTTCATATTTGTGGATTACTTCGATCTTGTTAAAGCATACACCGCGTCTCACTGTACAGGCAGGCCCAAAAGTAGGTTTAGAGTCCCGTATTGATCAGATCATAGCATTTTATATTATTTACTTATTTACATGTGCACAGGTATCGACTTAGTTCCTTCTTAAATGTTCTAAATTTCTTTTCACTTTTACCTCAATGTCGAAAAAATGAATTCATTACCTTAACTAATTAAAATGTCGTATTTGATCGATGCTGTTTGTATACCTACTTTTGGACCGTCCTTTGTTACCATTATCCTTAGAAATTAACTGTGGAAACACATAGGCGAAAATACGTTCAAATTTACAACAAAATATTTTTTCACGTAGCTGGACACATTGGATGCTATAGAATAGAATTTATTCAATTTTTATATAATTGCAAGCTGGAAGGTAAATTGCCATAGATCAATTTGTAACGATGTGCTATTTTTCTAGACATTTGCTGAATTTCTGCTTCCATTTTCCATATTTTTGTCTCCATTTTCAACATTACTTACAGTCAAAATCCTTAATTAGCGCCAGTTATAATTCATGCTTTTTGAATGTTGCATTACAAACACCTTCATTGTTTCAATTTGATTGTCATCAGTTGACACAGTTCTGTAATACGGTGACACCAATTGCTGCCGTGATAATTCGGTTTGCCTTTCAAATAGAATTAACCAGTTCCATTCACAAACAGGTTCAGCGTCGTGCTTAAAGTTTGACTAATGCGTGACTCTCAATTCGGTGTTTAGAATGGAATTGGTTGTGTTATCCAAGATTTATTTCGGAAAATTCTATCCATGATATTTGCTCAGGGTACTCCAAAACATTAAGGGAAATCAAGATATAAACATAATACCAGAAATACTAAAGAAGAAACACAATACTAGTAAAAGCGAAGAAAACGCATAGCATTGAATGATCAAAATACAACTATGTACACTCCATTAAGGAAATGTTTTATGATACAGAAAATATTAACTGAACTGCTATTGAAACTCCTTCATATTCGAAATCATTTTTACAAAATTATTATTAACAAAGAATAAGCGGACATCACTTAGTGGTTCTCTACATCCTCCTAAAATTAAAAATTCTTCACTCTATTTACTGTACTTCTTTAACATATATTTCAAGAAAACAACAAATCCCGTCCGTCTTAGAATCAAAAACCTCAATATTGCAGGTATAAAAGTGGAAGAGGTGTTTCCAAATGATTGTTTCTGTAGCTACTGCTTCTGCTAACGAAGTAGGATGTCATATATTATTACCTTACTTTGTTATATGAAAGTAACTACGTAGATATATATTAGTTCTCAAATGTAGAAAAATGTAGATTATTATGATATGGCGTGGAGGTAATTTTCTTACTTTCAAATCTTAAGTGATTTATATTGTTTCTAGATTAAATTTTCACTAGTAAAATCACTCAATCTATGAAAAATATACTTGCGTTTTATAATTTAAGGCAAGTATATTGCTGGATTTCTACTGAAATATTTATTTCTAAAGTTGTATTGTTTACAATTCAATGATACGTTGTTTTGCTCGTATGTCTGAACCACCTTGTATAAAAGTCGCGAGTGATCTCTTTCGAAATAAGTAATGGATAACACCGCTAAGATGTTTGTCAATACTAATATTTTAACCAAGCTCTTAATACATTACTAAAAAGGATTGTCAAAAGAGGCCAACCCTTTTATTCTACGATTCCCTTATAATGACTGTGTTAAGTCAAAATGTTAACTTTTAATAACAACTAGTTTATTTCCACAAGTACAAAATAATGTCACATATTAATAATCAACACTGAAGTGCAACTTCAAACTTTTTAAATGTACGTCAGAACAAAATAGGATAGTTGCTTCACGTAAACATACTTTCAAGCATTCGGTCATTCACAAGAAAATAAATACTGAATTGGAATAGCTCAGCCTGCATTACCAAGAGTGAGCAAGTATTATTTATCAATAAATTTTGCAGTATTTTATTTACAAGTAAGAAATGAAGTAACAAAGTGAAATTTCTGGTTATTTGCTGAATCATATTATTATTATTATATATTCGTGATACATCAAGAAAATAGCTGATTTCAAATATCACAGAAATTCATTTATAGGAACGAATTCAATGATATACAAATAATTAGAAACCAAGATAGGAGCAGGATTCGAACTATATATCAGTTAGTTTGACAGTACCCACATCCCGTATTTACTAGTAGCCATTTAAAACAATATAATAAAGTTTTAAATATTCTATGTTAAATTCGGTGACATAAATTTGTTTGTATAATACCAATTTTGTATATTATAATATTAATGTGCTCAATATATGTCTAATCTACAGCTCAATCCAGGTAGTTAGTAGTCCAAAAGTAGTTGTTGCCCATGGTTATCTAGAGAAGCCTTATGAGAAGCATCCTGTGCGAACACCATTTGGATTGTGCTTTGCAGTTGGTTCAGCACTCGCAGAGTACCCAAGGTAATAATTATTATGCATCTTTATTTAATTGAACAACGAGTATTAACTAGGTAAAGCTGTCAAATGAAAAATATCAAGAGTAGATAATCATGGTTACTTCTGGGCCAAAACTCTAGACCAACACATTTCGGACATAGTTTTAACCAGCGCAGAAGGATCCAGCTAATTATACAAAGTTACACGGCCCAAAGTATTCCCATAACTACAATGTTAAAGTGAGATCGTATAGGCTTTTATGACATTTAAAATCATAACAAGTTACATCCAAAATATTACAATGGAATCCTACACAAAATATATTTATTGCATCTTAATCTCCAGTTTATAAGCTTTCATTTGACACTTGAATCATGAAAATCCGTTAATATTTATCTTTAAAAACTCAATGAGAAGGAATACATACAACTCCGGAACAGGTGATCTGTCACTCATTTATTTTGAATGATTCCAGTGCTAACATTGGAACACCACAACACGAGATCATAAGAAATAGGTTAAATAAATATGTTTAAAAAATCAGTTTATTTCAGAAAAACTGCCGTCGCAGAAATCCTAGGATCCATCTGAGAGGTCAGCGCTGATGTTGTTGTTTCCCTTCAGATAGATCCTAGGATTTTTTGTTCAATTTTTGTGTTCCTTTCTTCTTTCTTTCCTTCCTTCCTTTGAGGTCTGTAAGCGAACTTATGGCTTTCCATCCAGCCTCGGTATAGCTACCTATCTGAATACGAGTCTCAACATTCACCCTCACAGCTCACAATCTTATCGTATCCATCCCGTCAAATCCCTGGCGCCAGGTTTCCCTCCCTTCCCTTTTATTTTTGCTTTCCCAAGTAACAGAGACGCCCAGCCATATCCCACACATGAGTCAGAGGTGAGGACACTGTAGCCATCTGTGATGAAAGACAGCCGTATAGCTCAATTCACTTTACAGTTCCTTGAGAAATTACATATTTATACCCCGGCCGTATATATAAATTCGCAAGTCCTAGGCAAGGGTTCGAACTTACATTATCAGCTACGAACCACAAGCTTTATGGAACCGCGCGCTAACCAATTGAGCTACCGGCTAGCGCTGTGAATGAAGAGAAAATCGGTCCTTATATATGAACAAATACTTCTACAAGTAACGCCATCTATTAGCAAAGTGATAAACTACATGATATGCAACACAATCTATTGAGTAGGTGAGTAACTGCTTGAATATGGTCACCTAGCTAGCAAATATAACAAAAACATCAATGTTCAAAAAAGAAAAAAAGTCAGTGTTGCCAACCCACTTACCAAATATTATAGTGTTTACCCAAAATTTTTTAAGAGGATAGTTTTACCCCTCCATAGTAATAATGTGCTAACTCATCAAATAAAAAAGTTGGCAAATTTCAGAAAAAGAATTATAGGTTGGCACACTGCAAAAAATTCAGATATTAAAAAATAAAATAATACTACCATAATCTACATAAAATTCTAAGACTTTTTTAAAGAATAACATTTTCCCGAAAACTCAAAAATAAACCCGTAAAAATTCCCGAAATTTTGAAGTTGTTATAACTTCGTTGTTTATTAACCGATTTTCAAAATTCAAACGACAATCAATAGAGAAATAACTTCACTATTTTTTGAATGTTTTGTAGGTTGCGTAACTCTAAGGATATAATTATAAAAAACTCAATTAAATCTCTTATTTATACATATATCTTTAAAATTCAAATGACATTATATTCTATATATCCAAAGGCCATAGTTTTTATAACCTTGAAGCAATAAAAACACATACACTTAAAGCATACTTAAAATTACAAGTTCGGATATTGATAACGAAATCATAAAAACACTTATACACTTAAAACATACTTAAAATTACAAGTTCGGATATTGATAATGGAATCTTCTGCTAACTTCGTTCTCTATAGGAAACAATGAGTTATTAAACTCTGTCCACTGATCATAATTCAAGCTGAATAGTACAACGAGATTCTTTGTATCTGTTAATAATTACCTGTACCTTGGGCAGAAAGTGCTCATACACAAGCACTATACCTAATATAATGTTAATGTAAAAATAACAAAAGAAGAATGTTTTTAATATATGTAAGAAATATATTATGGAATAGTTGGTTGCTATGTTGTTGTTGATAGATACCTAATCAACATGTACGATTGTAATACAGTTTATGTGCATATTCGTTCAACGAGAATCAACGAATAAAATTGTTTAAAACGTATCATCGTTTTGTAATTTTAGTATAAAAGGTGAGAATAATTATTACCACAAAACTTGATTTAAATTATTAGCTGAACCAGGTTGACGACTACCCTTGGTGAGTCGTTGTAAAAATTTTGGTGCCTTCACACCGGGATTAGCTAAAAAATTTGGTGCCTTCACACCGGGATTAGCTAAAAATTTTGATGCCTTCATACCGGGAATAGTTAAAATTCATATCCCGAAGTTTAAGTAAGGGTGAATTTAATCCGGCAATAAGGTTAATGATTACGAACTGGACAAAACTTAGAAGTGGTAAAATAATCTCAAGAAATATGAACGGGGATACAATAGAGAAAGAAACTAGTGATAGTGATAACGGTGAACAAAGCACAACACCAGGCTTGACACTAGAAGAACGATTTTTACTACTCTTACAACGGCAAGAACAAAGCCGTAAAGAAGATATGGAAGCCATGAAGCAGGAATTAAAGCAGTCGATCCGAGGAATCCTACAGACGAGTGGAACAGAAGTCAGAGGAGACGAAGCAATTTATTATTCAGGCGATGAATGATATCACCTCACAGTTTGACGAAAAGTTAAAAAGAATATCGGAGGAGTGTCAAGATAGTCACAGTCATCTGATCCAAGAAGTTAGTGGTGTAAAAAGGGATTTAGAAGTAATAGAATCTTCTGCACGTCAACAAAAGATTCAGGTGACGGATAACTCCAATCAGATACGTGTGAACACGCAGTTGATAGCTACTTTACAAGAAGAAATTAGGACACTTCAGATCAAGGACAACACTAACCACAACAACTTGAGTAATGATCGTGTGGAATTCCCTTGTTCACAAGAGATGACCTCGCCTTCACCCGTATCTGATGAAGACATTATTTTGGAAGAAGATCATCCGAGGAGTTCAGATGGGCGGAAAAGAGACGGTGCAACTACACATCACGCCATAGGTAGGAATTGTCACTCAACAAGAACACGGAATGATAAAAGGAAGGTAAAGCTAAGCGTAAAGATGAGTGAAATACGTGCCATGAGTAAGTTTAGTGGTAAGTGTAATGAGAATGCTACTTCTTTCCTAGAAAAATTTCAGGACGAGTGCAATATAATGTGTATAGATAGATCGCAATATATGAAACTAATTCCTCATTTATTACTCCCACCATGTTCTTTATGGTTTAAAGCAGTACGAGATCACGTTAGTACGTATGAGGAGTTCAAAGCAGCGCTAATCGCAAATTATGAAAATGACTTTTTGCTTGCAAATAGAGATGCCACAATTAGAAATCAACATTTCAATCCTCGTTTGCACAAATCTGTGGTTGATTTTGTTGTAAATACATACAACGAATTAAAAGTGGTGAATCCATTGCAATCAGAATCTAGAATCATAGCATCAATTCGAAATTTGCTACCGTTCAAGTTACAACAAATCCTGTTTTCTACCCAGTGTATGAGTTTCAACCACTTATTAATGCTTGTTCAATGTTATGAGACTCAATACTATGCCCTGAATCAACAAGCAGGTGTAGGTAAAAGTAAAAATAATTCAGATCATTTTGTACCTGTTCGGAATCTAAATATCCGTAGTGTGAACGGTACGGAACCCAACCTAAACCGAGTAAATTCAACCAATCAGAACGGGCAAAATAGACAAAGCTATGTGGGGAATCCGCCTAACCTAATTAGTCGTGGCAATCCTTATGTAAGACCATATACTCAAAATAGGTTCAAAAATAGACGAAATACATGGCGAAATTCAAGGAATACAATAAGCTATGTGGATAGAAGTAATTGGAGGTCAAGAGATGGCGCTTCGTATCAAAATCCAGATATTGATGCAATTCCTGTACAGAATAATAATACGGGGAACCGAGTAAATTCAAGCAATCAGAACGAGCAAAATAGGCAAAGCTATGTTGGGAATCGACTTAACCTAACCTATCGTGACAATAATTATGTCAGATCATTCAACCGAAGCAGGCATAAAAACAATCGAAATACATGGCGAAATTCTAGAAATGCAACAAATTCTATGTATAGACATAATCGTTGTTCAAGAGATGGTACTTCGTACCAAAATCAGAATCACGACGCAATTCATGTACAAAATAGTACAGAACCTAATCATGATTGTGCAGTACAATGTACTTTATTAGAATCATATACAAATTTAAATTAACTACAGTTGATGAAATAAGGGTTAAACCCATATCAACTATAGATTCTTATGAACATTTATCTTCAATTTTATGAGTTAATGTTGATAATGAAAACGACTCTTATGAATACTTGAAGTACTTAGATATAGTTTTAGATAGACTGGAAAGTTAATTTTCAAATGATTTTTATTCTTTCTTGTTAATGTGAAGAATCATAATTCGATTCATAATTAATTAAAAGCAAAGGTTATTTATATTAGATTGATTTGTGTTAAAAACTTAATTGTCAAAGATTATGTTAAGAATAAGGTCCATTCTATTAAGTTAATTATTCGACGACTGTTTTTATGAGCTACCCTATATGTTATTCGAACAAGATTCTTCTTTATTATGACATCTTATTGCTACGATGTATACATTAAAATACACCATCTAACTTAGTTGTTATTCAATGCGCCCTGAAAGATCAAACATTATTTTTAACATCACCGTTTTAATAATGATTGAAACTATTAATCATGGTAATTTGTGTTTCCCAATATAGTTATGTCTTTTGCGTTTTGACTTAGCACCTTCGTTAATTATATAAATAAGTGACGACGTTTTAATAATAAAATATATATATTATTGTAATAAAAGAGAAATGATAATGAAATGAAAGATTAATTATAAATATATTTATATGAATGAAAATAAATAATGTTATATATATGCGAGGGTCGATCAAAATATATATAGGACATAATTAATGGAATATTATGCTTATAAACGGACCAGTGGTTCTTAAATATAAAAGTCAAGCTATCTTGTAACTTTTATATCTAGTCCCATTGTCGGGCGACATTTTTATACAACGAGATACTTTGTATCTGTTAATAATTACCTGTACCTTGGGCAGAAAGTGCTCATACACAAGCACTATACCTAATATAATGTTAATGTAAAAATAACAAAAGAAGAATGTTTTTAATATATGTAAGAAATATATTATGGAATAGTTGGTTGCTATGTTGTTGTTGATAGATAGCTAATCAACATGTACGATTGTAATACAGTTTATGTGCATATTCGTTCAACGAGAATCAACGAATAAAATTGTTTAAAACGTATCATCGTTTTGTAATTTTAGTATAAAAGGTGAGAATAATTATTACCACAAAACTTGATTTAAATTATTAGCTGAACCAGGTTGACGACTACCCTTGGTGAGTCGTTGTAATAGACAGCCGTTAATATCAAAAACAATTTGCACTTAAGTTTGCACATTTTTCACAATTACATTGAAATTATTAGTAAGAATGAACTTTTTTGAGGATCCATTCTAATCACTCCATTTTTTACTTTTGAAGACATATTCTAATCATTTTTATTATTTTTTGGATTCACAAAACCGATCCTCATTTGAAATTTACATACAGAACGCAACAGTTGGATAATTATCTTTTAGTCCAGTGTATTTAATTTTTAATCCATCTTTAACGATCTCATCAATCATTTTATCTGTTAAGTGTTTTGTAAATCTAGGTGGAAGAAATATCTTAAACTCTTCACATTCAAATAAAATGCTCTTCCCAAACTTAGTTTTAATCTTTTCCATTTTCACAATCTTATATTCTGTATTTAATTTTAATTCTCTTAATCCAATAACCTGTTTTTGTCCAAGACTTCCAAGTTTATTTAAAAAATCAATGTGTTGAGCCATCTTTTATTATATAGGAAAATCGATAAGAGAATACAATCCTGACTCATTAATAAAAACTGTGTGGTTGTGAGTTTGAAAGGCGTCTTGAAACGAGATCCCTTGTTGTATATAGATAATTTTATCTTCTTCATCAACATGTGTTCTAATTTTTTTCTGTAATTTTGTATTCGAGCTTCTTTTTTTGTTTCTAATAGTCTCGAATTACATTAAGTATATCATTGATTCTATTAACAATAACCTTTACATTTTCATCTGTTAATTCACCATTTATTAACTTAATTACATTAAGCTCATCTTTAAACAATTCAACTTGATTCACCATATTTTTATGATATTCTTTCTTCGAAGCTATTTTAAACCGTGTTGATAGACCAGTGATAACAGCAGAAGCCGAAGCAAATGCTGTTGTAATAATTGAATATACTGTAACAGGAACAAACACATTGATGAACCCTGTAGAAGCAGATAGTAGAATTGATAACGTAATAAGAGTAGTATTAACACATTTTATTCTCTTAAACTTCCTGTTGTTTTTCATTAATAACTTCTCAAGATTTAATATAGTATCTTCAATTAACACTATTAAATTCTCACGTGGTATGTTATCTGGAATATTCGTTTATTAAATAAGTTTTTATGATATTGTCATAAAAACACTTACAAACTAAACAGATATAAAAAACATATAATTGATTTATATCTTCTCAATTATTTTTTCTTTCTGTACATCGTATTCTAAATTCTTCTTACCAATCAAAACAACATAACAAATCGTTTTATCTGGTACATCGCTTTCAAAATTAACAGTCAGTTTCAAATTAGTTCTATCACTTACAGTTACTGATTTATGTTTGCTTGTATTAATTACAAACATCGGTCTGTTTTTTAAAAAACTCTTTAGTATAGTAATACATCTCAGTGTTTCCAATTGTAGCTCTCTTATATATCGTATACATTTCGTAAGCTTTCAAATACTTATGTTTCGCAAAATCTAAGTTTAAAGATTCTAATGGAAAACATTCGTTTCTAGAATTACGAAAATGGATATTCTGAACTTTACAATGATCAAAATAGCTTGAATCTCTTTCTTGATTATCATTTCTATCAGTTTGAAAAAAGGCAATCACAAAATTTGGCATATCAAATTCACTTGAGTTAAATTGTTTGGTTAAATCAAACTCTAAATATTTGCCACTACCGATTTCTGTAAACATTGATATGTGTTGAAGGAAATAGGAATCTTACCTTCTTTTAACATTAGATTTTAGCAAGGTAGCATAGTTAGGTTCATAATTAACAACAGGCATTCTTAACTCCATATTTGTAATCTTAACTTTACCTGGATGTGGTTGATCATTCTCATATGTTCCATGTTCCTTTTTTGTTTTCCAAATAGCAAATGCATTATCATGAGAACCACTTCTTTTAAATATATATTTTAATCCACCTTTCCACATAATATCTTTATAATCAGAACAAAAGCCTGGTAAAAGTCTTAATAGAAATACTATTTCGTCATCTGTTCTTCGCCATGTAATTCCTTCCCATCCACATTCATCATAATGATTTGCTTCTGGTTTTGAAATCTTACATGTACTTACAGCTGTTGAAGTTAAACCAGGATAAACAATAATATCCAATATCTGTCCATGCTTACTAACTTGTATTTGAGAAAACAAATGTGGGAAGAAGTTATTAATAAGTCTAATATTTTGACCAGTAGTATATTCACCATTAGCATCTCTACCTCTAATTTCAAAAGTTAAATAAATATCAGCATAATAACGATGAACAAACCCATCTCCAACATCTATATCAAACTCAAGAGATCTATTCGGTTTATTTAAATTTTCGATTGTTTTTGATTAGGTTTAAAGGATTGTAATTCATATGACTCTATCTTATCCATTTATTATAAAGAAAAATATTTGTAATCGTTTTATGAACTAAACTCATAAAACAACTTAAATATAATTTCTCCAAATATCCTTATTCCTATTCACTTGAGTAATGATTTTTAGAAAACTATACCCATCTGTAAACATTTTTAACACTATAATGCATAAATGCCCACAGATTACCTCGTTAAAATGTTGTATACGGCTGCTATTGTACTCTATATTATGACCAAGATATTTTACGAGTATTTTTGACGGATTACCTCCAAATGAATCAAACACATACTTTCTATTTCCTTCTTTCCAATAACAAATCAAATGCGTTCCTATATTATTAGACGTATCAAAATTAACAATACCACACTCATTTTTCCTTGGTTGTTTAGGCAATTCATCACTCATAAATACACCTCTAAAGTTTCTTATCTTAAGCTGTTTAAGAAGACGCATTAGATCCTAATTACTTAAAGGTTTAATTTCTTTTTTACTGTTTTGTGTTTAAGTGTTTTGAAAGCTTACCACTTTCTTTTTTCTTCCATTGCTAAGTTATGTCTCTTTTGTTCTTCTAATTCTTCTTTATTCTTTTTCACATCTACCGTTTTGACTACAGTAGCAACTCATGCAGTAGCTGATCCTTGAGCGCCTATTAAAGCTAAAATTGTTGGAATTGTAAATATAAACCCTCCATAGTGAACTCTTTTATCATTCGTCTTCATTTCTTTGTTAATTATTTTAACTTGTGGTATTGAAAGAGATAAAGACAAACATTTTTCTTTATTTAGTTTCTCTTCTTTTTGTTTGAGTTGTTTCTTAGTTAGAATGTGATCAATATTTAATTCTTTAAGTTCCTCGTGAGGAATAGTAAATGTAAAACTTTTCAACTTCATATTTATTATATAATTAATTTTTTTTATGAAAAAATTCCATAATAAGCACATATAAACCTAAATCTAAAAATACTTATAAACCTAAATCTAAAAATACTTATAAACCTAAATCTGAAAATACTTATATACCTAAACCAAATCTTACTTTTGTGTTCATAGCTAAAGCAGTTCCTAAAGCTGGTAAACGTTCTGTTATCAAATTTGCATCTTTCGAGAAAACTCTTTCCCATGCTTTATTTTCTAATTCTTTGTCTCCAATATGTCTAGAAGATGTATCGTTATTATCTCTGTAGTAAATATCATGTTCTTTACAAGCTTCATCTAGTGGGTTAATTACATTGTCTCCTCTTTCTAATCTTTCTTGTAGTTTCGTAAAAGGTCCGCAAAATTCATAACCTGGAATATGTAACTCAGGTATTCCCTTCATGATTAAAATTTTAGTCATTAATCCTTTTCCATAATTTTCATTATTCCTAAATTTTGGTGGTAACGTATTCAATATCTTTATCAAGTAGCCTATCCCCTTTGGATCATTAGGAATAAATTGTGAGAGCTTAGAATTAATCATATCCATAATACCTACTTTCTCATTGTAAAAATTATCATTCCCAGATTTTTCTTCTCCATCAATCACAATTAATCGATCAATTAGTTTCCTCACATCATCCATCCATATACATTCTTTAGGTAATTAATTATATATTTTTATTCCTTCTCCTGTTTTCTTTCTTGTTGGTGTTGGAGCTAAAGTTGGTTTTATATATCTATCCCAAATAGGTTTAATAATTTCTTTATATTTTTCGCTTCTACTAGATCGTTGTTTTCTTGTATTCGGATCATTGGTATGAAATGCTACATTAGAATCAATAACTATTTGTTTATATTTTTGTAAGTCATCATCATTATAGTTTTTTGGATTATGTTTTGTTAGTAATTCCCATAAGCCTTCTGTTCCCGTGTAATGTCGATTATTAATAATTAAATCATCACCATGAATTTTAACTTCTGTATCGCCTATCATATGAATGATTTTTCCATCTTCATCATATGGCTGTATTCCAAAACTTTTATCATCTCTAGTTGCATAATATCTTGAGGCAATCTTACCAAAGTGAGTAGTTTCTAAAGACTGTATTCCTTCTACTTTATCTTTAATTTGTTTTTTCATGTTTTATTTCTTGTGTTATAGGCGTATCACTTTCACTTATCGAACTCTCATACATAGGAGGCGTTACTAATAAACTTGAATCTATTTTCGCACATTTATGAACAACTGGAACTAACTCTCGAATTAGATTTTTATTTTCTTCTGTTACTTTTGATATATCTTGTCCTAAATCTTTAATTGCATCGATAACAGGTTGATCTTGTTCTTTATATTTCTCATATTTTCTTCGATTGGTCTGTTTAATTTCTTCAAATCTTTTAGCAAGTTCTTCTTTTAATTTTATATATTTCTTAGCTTTATTAACATCCATTTATTATATAAAGAAAAATAAATACACAGCACAACGTAAACAAACACAACACAACGTAATAAAATATACATGTTTAAGTACGTTCAATCATGTTGAGGTATGTTTGTTTGCGTTTAAGGTTGACTTCATCTAGGTTCGTTTTTAATTCACTATACATTTAAAAAGTCTTTAATTTTATTTCTATATTTACCAATATTCGTTTTCCTAGTCATATCTATTGTTAAGAAACCATGGTTTTCTTCCCAACAATTATTGCATAGAGATTGTAATTTTTCAAACGACATATCAGATCCAACAAACTCCTCATATATGTGCTTTAGATTCACATTGTCCTGTCTAAAGATACAAAGAAAGTTTAAGTTATCTCTAATTAATTGTTTTGGCACTTTAGAATAGGTTTGTCCGAGATAGAAACAGTTTAAACCTTTATGACGACCTCGAGTAAAATATTCTCTTACATGGTTTTGTTTTTCTAAAATGAAATCATCAAATACTACCACATAATCGTTCTCACATTGATCTAATGGAATTATATCCTCACTATTTCCTTTTACTATTGCTATTGTATCTTTAATATTAGATTCTATATCTCGAAAAAGTTGTATTAGTTGTAGGTATTTAGGTTGATTAAGACTTAGAATAGATATACACATTTGCATATTTTAACCATTCAGGTGCTAACAAGAAATTATCGATCATTAGTGTGGTTTTACCACAACCTCTAGGTCCTACAATTAAACATCTTATATCATCAGGTAACAACTTTCCATTCTTCTTGTTTTTTATAATTTGATGTGGTAACCTTACTTGAATATCCCAATTATCCATTTTAATTATTTATTATATAATAAATGAAAGTATTTAATTTAAATGGTTATTCGTCTGTATTAAACTTATCTTTGCATTACCCATTTGATAACGATTTAGAAGTAGCTCTTGCAGGATTTTATACAACATACTTAACTCCAAACATTACAGAAAAAATAATAAATTAACGTTTTGTAACTTTCCTGGCTATTCTAATCTTGCAAAACAACTTATAGTTCAACCTGGTTAATATAATTTAAAAGAGTTAGAAGAATATATTAAATCAAATCATCCATACTCCACCGATGTTTTAAAAGATATTAAATTTACTGAGGATAGAAAGAAAAACAGAGTTAAAATATTTAGCAGATTGTGTGATATAAGCTTAGATAGCATTAACACTGTATTAAGTTTTAGTGAGAAAATCTTTATCAGAAGCATAGAACATGTAGGAGATAAGGTGTCAAAGTTTCATCCGTTTGATACTATAAATATTCACTGTGATTTAGCAGAAGGTATGATTTTAAAACATAATGATACAACACACAATGAAACAGATTTAATAGCAACATTTAGAACAAATGCAGAGTTTAGAGAACCAATCATATATGAACCTAAAGAGAAGATATTTTTTCCAATACATCACAACAAATTTAATAATATAAAAGTTTCAATTCGAGATGAGAATGGCGATTTGATTGATTTTGGTGGAGCTCGTATAACTGTTTTACTTGCTGTTAAATAGATATAAATTTTAATGTTAAAAGTAGAAAAAACGATATTACTGAGGATAAATTAAATTACGTTGTTTATGTAAGTCAGCTTAGATCATTAGAAGTCAGTATTAATAGTCAATTAGAGAACGATAGAAAACGATTTGAAGATGTGTTAGAAACGTTACAAGACATATATATAAAGAAAGAAGATTTTCAAAAGATTAGGATGGATACTACTAAATTGATTATGCAGAAAGAAACTATTCACCTATTATGTCGATTGAGAGCTAAAAACATTAAGGATCCTATCTTTAGAATGTTTAATCTTTCTAATGGATATAAATTTATTTATAATGGTAAAATAATGCATATGAATTTAAGTTTGGATAAATACTTTCTAGACATATATTTAGGTGATACTTTGATTGAAAATTTACCTTTTAACTTTAATAAGAACGATATAATTACGATCAAACCAAATAAAAATTCAGCTATGGAAGAAGGACAATTATTGTTTGTTGTAATGTATATAGAAAGAGATCTTTCATAAAAACATTTGCTATACAATAAATATGGATATCTTTGGTAATGTTAAAAGTATAATATTAGGTAGTGATAAATTTTAAATATTTTCTTGATTTTTTATACAATAAATAATGATAATGTATTGTGTTAAATGTAAGAAATCAACAGATACAACGAAAGATACCATTAGGATAGAACAAACAAAAAATGGGAGATATATTAAGAAAGGTATTTGTTCTGTATGAGGTGTTACTAAGTCTCAAATTGTTAAAAAGCCCGATTTACTAGAATAAGGTAAAGGGATTAGAGAAGACATTATAGAAGAAATTCATAAACCAGCAAGGAAAAACTATCTTAGACTAAGTGTTGTGATTAAAGGTATTGATGATCTTTGGCAACCTGATCTTGTAGAAATGGATAGTGGAGTACTTAAAGGTATTTCCAAAATCAAAAAGGGTATAAGTATCCACTGACAATAATAGACGTGTTCTCGAAATATGCATTTGCTGTTCCTGTTAAAGATAAGAGTGGAAGAATGTTACTGAAGCATTCGAATCCATATTAAGAATGAGAAAACCTAATAACTTACAAACAGATCAAGGTAAAGAGTTTAACAATAAATAATTTAAGAAGTTGATGGATGAAAATAAGATTAATCATTACTAAACCTATAGTGATAAAAAAGCTTCTGTTGTTGAAAGATTTAAAAGAGCACTTAAACAAAACATGTGGAAAAGGTTTGCAACACAAGGAAATTATAAATGGATAGATACATTACCAACACTAGTTAAAGAGTATAATCATCAAATTCATAGAACAATCGGTTTAAAGCCTATAGAAGTTAACAAGAAAAATGAGCGAACAATATTGGAGAAAGTGTATAAGAAAGAATATAAACGTGTTAAACCCAAATACAAATTAGGTGATCATGTTGGTATAAGTAAGGCAAAAGGGTTATTTGAGAAAGGATATACACCTAATTGGTCAACAGAAGTATTTGTTATTAGTGAAGTTATTCCATCTAATCCACCTACCTATAGAATTAAAGATTTAAAAGAAGAGGATGTACAAGATATATTTTACGAACCACAACTATTAAAGACGAAACACAAAGATGAATACTTGGTGGAGAAAGTGTTTAGAAAGAAAGGTAACAAAGTATACGTTAAATGGTTAGGATTTGATGAATCACATAATAGTTGGATAGATAAAAGTAATGTTGTGGTGTAAATATATAATGTCTTTTATGGTTATTATTACATAAAAGGTTAGTATGAATAGCGAATCATTCTACTTGTGTTTAAGCTAAGATGCATGATGATTTTTTTAGTTGTAAGGGAGCAACCAAACTCAATCAACCATCTAAATAAAGTAAAAGAAAAGTATGATTGTCATGTGGATGGAGAAGAAGATGATGAGTTTTTAAGTATAAAGGTAAGGGTAATATCTAATCTTGTGTAAATATAACTTTTATGATTATTGATCATAAAAGCTTAACATTAATCTACACTAACCTAATTCTTTATAAAAACGTGCTATCAATATCTAGAATAAACCGGGTTATCAAAATCATTATTCTCAATTGTTTTTATTCAGTATAACCGTTCTACACAAAGGACAAGTGTTATTATTTCCTAACCAGGTAACCATACACTCAACACAGAACACATGTTCGCATGCTGTTTTACACAATTGAGTTTTTGTTTCTTTGCATATTGGATATTCTTCTGAGTTTTCTATTAAGCGTAAACCTGATGAAAGAACATTAGTTTGTTTCTAAGGTTGTTGCTAACATGTTTATTTACTCTTAAGAATTGAACTATATTAATCTTGTCTTTGATTCTCATTATAAAGCTTTCAGAAAAACTCCTATTCGAACAAGTATATGCTATCACACTTAAATTTAAACCTTTGCTTTCAAACTCGAGAATGAATTTTTTGCTTTTATCATCTAAACTAACATTTGGCCAATAAACTTTATGTTGGTATTTTCTCACATGTGTTTCATCTAGTTGTGGTGTAATAGCTCGCCAATTGATAAGAGAATTAAATTCGCTCAAGAAGGTTGTTAGTTCTTTTCTTTCAATATGACACTTTTTAGAAACTGCATCCCAACAGAGTTTATCTTTAAAGGTTCTTAGGAATGCAAGTGGGAGCAAATTTGAATGATGAGAGATTATTTCCCATTGTAAGTATTCTCTGAATTATGTACAAAAATTAATAGCTTGTTTCTCTGTATACTTTCTCCAGTTATTTTTTTCAGTGAATCCAAGCCAATCAATCTTTTCTTTAAACTCATTAAGAAAATCTTCCGTGATTTGTCGAGCATATTCATAAGTGTAGTAATACCATTTTGTATGTTGTCTTATATGTTCTTTATGTTTTAATACGAATTCTGGTTTTAGATGAGGATAAGGCTTTAATCCATACTTTCGCTCACACAATTTATCCCAGAAAAGCATATCGCCATACTTATTAATAATGCTTTCGTGTTGAGTCAGATCTTTTCTTCTTTATAATTTAACCCAATCAATGTGGTCTTCGTGATTTTCAATAAAAGAAAGTGATAGATTATGCGTTGATGTAACTAAATGTTTTTGAAAGTATGTAGAAAGTTATCGGATAAGTACTTTATTTCTGAAATTTGTCTCCATTCTTTAACATTTTGATTATTATGTACATCTATAACTATATGTTTACAAAGTGGATTTTCAAAGTAGTTTACGATATGTTGAGGATTTAATTTTTGAGCCATGTCTTTTATAAGTTCAGTTAGTTGTTGTGAATTTATAGCAGCTGTTTTATCTTGTTCACTTGACTGTTGTGAACTTGTGGCAGTTGTTCTGTGTTCGTTGATTAAGGCTATTAGTTCTGCTTTTGTAAGCTTTGAATAACCTCGTATTCTGTTCTCTCTGCAATATTGTTTATGTTGGGGAATAGTTTTCCTATCCATAGTATCGTTTTATATATAAATTTCAAAAAATAATAATCATTTTTGCTAATTTTCTATATAATAAATATGGAAGCACATTGTAAATTGATACAAAATAAGCTCACCCTTATTCATCATGATCTTAAACTCATAACAGCACTACTAGAGAAGCAAATACTGTTAAAAGAAAAAGAATTATTAATAATGCAACAAAAAACATCTGATTTGAGTAGTGATGATGAATATAAATATGGTAGTCATGATTATGACGATGACGAATAAGTATACAAAAATGATTTAATTTTAATATGTGTATATGTAACTTTGATGGGTTATTCTCATCAAAGTCGTGATCTAATACAACGCGCTAATATGTAGACAATGGCAGGAGTGTACAATGTTAAGTGTTATATTAGGATAAATGGAAGTAAAAATAGTACAAAAATGATTAGAAATAATCCGGCGATGATAAAAAATTGAGTAGTAGGATTTTCTATATATTAAAAGATGAGTAATTATATTAGATCTACTGTAGTGGAGTTAAGGCGACGATGTAAAGAGAGGGGAATCAGAAGATATTCCCGATTAAAAAAACATGAACTAGTAAACCTTCTTAAACAGTATGATGATGAACAAAGCAGAAGACAGATTAGAGATATATTCCCATTTAAACAAGAAATAATTGAAGAACCAAAAATCAAAGTTGAATCAGTACCAATTTATGTAAAACGTCAGAACATTGCATTAAAATCAAGATTAGAAACATGGAAATTTACAACAGATTACAAACCACAAGATCCACTTGAACAATATATTACTGCAACATCTGAAGCTATATTAAACAGATTACAAATTAGCTTAAGTAAACATAGTTCATTAATCTTTATATGAGTTGTACGTATAAGAAAGGTGAAGAAACTCAAAACTTCTATTTTAAAACTGAAAACCAGGAAATATATTAATCAAGTAATTTAAAAGAAGAAATAACTAAAATGAAACAAAGATTAAGAACAAGAATGGATGAGTTCCAAACTAGACGTTCTGGCTGGGCTCTTATAAACATTAACTTTTAACAACTAGCAATCGTCAAATATACACCATATAGAGGATCAACATACATACAATTACCTGAACAAATTCAAAACAAAAAGGCAGTAATTAATGTAAAGAATGAAGATGAAAAATGTTTCTTATATTCATTATACAAAGCCTTATATCCTGCAAATTCACATCCTGAACGAGTACCAAAAAATAATGAACTTTTTTTAAATATAGAATCTAAATTTAAAAAATATTCATTTTCCTGTAAAACTAAGCGATATTCCAAAAGCTGAAAAATTACTTGATATTTGTATAAATGTTTATGCATACGATAAAGACTATTCAGTCTCTATACTACATCACACACAAAACAAGCAAGAAAAGCATGTCAATTTATTATATATAAAAGAACAAAATGAAGATCAAGTTAAAACACACTATTGTTGGATTAAGTATTTAAGCAGACTAGTATGTACACACTTAACTAAAAAGAGAGCTCGAAAATATTTATGTGATAGATGTTTGTTATACTTTTATTCACAAGACGCTTTAAATAAACATGAGCAAGATTGTTCGTTAAATGAACCAGTAAAAATAATAATGCCTGAAGAAGGTAAATGTGTTGAATTTAAAAACTACCAATACACAATGGAAATGCCGTTTGTGATTTATGCTGATTTTGAATGTTTGTTACATAAAGTTATGAGTTGTGAAGAATGTTATCCGAATAACGAGCCATATACGAAAAAATATAAAAAACATCTGGATTTTGTTATTATGTAGTAAAAACCGATGGAAGAAAAACTAATCCTGTTTTATGTAGAGGTTAGAACGCTGGTAATAAATTTATAAGACTGTTAACAAAAGAATATAAACACATATCGAACATATTCAAACAAAATAACGAATTACCATTAACAAAAAGTCAGAGAAAAGAGTTCAATGAATCTAAATGTTGTTATTACTGTAAGCAAGAGTATACTAAAGAAAATTATAAAGTTAAGCATCATGATCATATAACAGGAAAATTTGTAGCACCTCTATGTAATAACTGCAATTTAAAAGTCAAAGTACCAAAGTTTGTACCAGTGATCATACATAACTTGACAGGATATGACCCACACTTGTTTATAAAAGAACTTGGATGTAATAAAGAAGAAATAGATCTAATACCCAATAATGAAGAAAGATACATATCATTCAGTAAAAAGGTTGGAACTATTAAATTGAAATTTGTAGATTCATTTAGATTTATGGCTTCTAGTTTAGACAAATTGTCATCGAACTTGAAACCTGAACAAATGATACATACCCAACACTTTTATCCTAATCAAGAACAGTTTCAGCTTGTAATAAGAAAAGGTGATTACCCATATGATTATGTTAACAATTGGGATAGGTTTAGAGAAAAAATACCGCTAAAGGAAGCATTCTTCAACAAGCTTATGAACACACATATAAGTGATGAAGATTATGAACATGCAAAGAAAGTGTGGGAAACGTTTAACATTAAGAATCTCGGACAATACCATGATTTATATTTGAAAACAGATGTATTATTGTTAGCAAATGTGTTTGAGAACTTTAGGGAGACATGTCTTAAAGCTTATGATCTTGATCCAGCTTGGTATATGACAGCACCAGGTTTAGCTTGGGATGCAATGTTAAAGATGACAAATATAAAATTAGAATTGCTGTGGGATTATGATATGGTATTAATGGTAGAGAAAGGTATAAGAGTTGGGATTAGTCAGTGCTCAAAAAGATATGTCAAAGCAAATAATAAGTATATGGAAGATTATGATAAGAATAAGGAAGATTCTTACTTAATGTATCTAGATGCCAATAACTTGTATGGGTGGGCGATGAGCCAATATCTACCGTATAAGGGATTTAGATGGTTAAGTGAAGATGAGATAAGAGAAATAGATTTTACAAGTATAACTGATAATTCTGATACTGGTTACATATTAGAAGTTGATCTTGAATATCCTAAAGAATTACATGACTTTCACAAAGACTATCCATTAGCTCCTCAAAATATATGTCCGCCTGATTCAAAACAATCGAAGCTATTAACAACCCTATACGACAAAGAAAAATATGTAATTTACTATCGAAACCTAAAACAGTGTCTTTCACTTGGATTAAAACTTAACAAGATACATCGAGTAATAGAGTTTAAACAATCAGATTGGTTAAATAAATATATTAATTTAAACACACAGATGAGAACAAAAGCAAAAATTATTTTGAAAAAGACTTCTATAAGCTCATGAATAATTCAGTATTTGGGAAGACTATGGAAAATATTAGAAAGAGAGTTAATATCAAACTTGTAAGTGATGAGAAAAAATACGAGAAACTTGTAGCAAAACCGAATTATAAGAGTACTAAAGTTTTTACGGAAAATTTAGTAGCAGTTCACATGAACAAGGTTAAAGTGCAATTTAACAAACCGATTTATGTTGGTATGTCAATTCTAGATTTGTCAAAATATTTAATGTACGATTTCCATTATAATGTGATGAAACCAAATTATCAAGACAAAATAGAAGTATGTTATACAGATACCGATAGTTATATATACCATATCCAAACAGAAGATGTGTACGAGGACATGAAAAATTATATTGATTACTTCGACATTAGTGATTACCCTAAAGATAACAAATATAAAATACCACAAATCAATAAGAAAATACTTGGTAAGATGAAGGATGAAATTAAAGGTACAATCATAGAAGAGTTTGTGGGTTTAAGAAGTAAGATGTACAGTATAAAAGCACCTCAAATAGATTTAACAGATAAAGACTTTAAAGGTAAGTTCGATAAAGAAAAGTGTTGTAAGAAAGCTAAATGTGTTAAGAAGAGTGTCGTGTATAAAGAACTTACTTTTAACGAATATAAGGACTTTTTGATTAGCCAAAGAGAATATTATAAGAAGATGAATTTGATTAGAAGTTATAAGCACGATTTGTACAGTATAGAAGTAAATAAGTTGGCTTTAAGTTGAGTGGATGATGAAAGATCTGTTTTAACGGTGGGGTCAATACCCTACCATGGGGTCATTATAAGACAGAAATGAAATAAAATATATGCAATTCATTTATATAATAAGCGCCTAAGCAAAACATAATAAAATTAGACTACTTTCGGTATTATTGCACAACATGTAAATCAATTGCAAGGCAAACAAAAAAGAATGTACGAATGACTCCTGTAGCTTTGGAAGATGTAGTAGATGTGAAGATTATGGATATGATTATATTTGTAAATACGTAGAATAATTTATTTGTAGTTTTAGTTTTAGTTAGATATAAGTTTTTATGATTTTAAATGTCATAAAAGCCTATGCGATCTCACTTTAACATTGTAGTTATGGTAATACTTTGGGCCGTGTAACTTTGTATAATTAGCTGGATCCTTCTGCGCTGGTTAAAAATATGTCCGAAATGTGTTTGTCAAGAGTTTTGGCCCAGAAGTAACCATGATTACCTACTATCAAGATATGCAAAATTTTGTTTCCTTTCCCCACTTGGACATAATTCGTAATATTCAGTCTATATTTGATAAGTGTAAGACCTTAATATTTAGGACAAACACGTGAGTTGAGTTGATTTTCATTTTAAGGTTCCTTTTAGCAGCAAGCCTATATGAGACGGAACATAATGATTAACATGGAATTCGAAACACATCAGCTTCAAGCGGGAATCGAACCTGAGTCTCCCACGTCAAACGCGCTTACGCTAATCGTTTGTCCACGAAGGATCTCTTAGGGCAAACACACACACGCACATATATATATATATATATATATATATATATATATATATAT
This sequence comes from Thermobia domestica, assembly GCF_964235325.1. NCBI lineage: Eukaryota > Metazoa > Arthropoda > Insecta > Zygentoma > Lepismatidae > Thermobia > Thermobia domestica. The sequence goes on from NC_137458.1 coordinate 103,564,542, forward strand.
ATATATATATATATATATATATATATATATATATATATATATATATATATATAGCGTTTCAAAACAACACGGACAACGTTTGCGAGGTGATTTCTGACACCAAGATAAGACAAAAATTATAGACCAACCTGGGTGCACAGATGCTTCCTTTCGGATTTATAGGAAAAATAAAACATAAACAATGAACTTTAAAGGTCCATAGCTCCAATATTATGGGACCTACCATAGTCGGGTCAAGACTTCACTAAGGAACTATATGTCCCCTATTCAAACATCTATGTTTCAGAATCCTGAGGTACTTCCGCAATATGTTTATAGAAATAGTTCGTGAGTACTTTAACTTATATGCCCGTAGACAAACTCCATCTATAAAAATTGTTGCATGAGTACCTTAGGATTATGAAATATGGATCTTTGGATAGAGCACATGTTACTTCCTAAGTGAAGTCTTGACCCGACTACGGTAGGTTCCATAATTTTGGAGTTATAAACCTTTAAAGTTTATTTTTTCATGTTTTCGTCAGCTTATAACTCCGAAAGGAAGCGTTTGTGCAACCAGGTTGGTCTATACTTTTTGTCTAATCTTGGTGTCACGAATCAGCTCCCAAACGTTGTCAGTGTTGTTTTGAAACACCCTATATGTAAAAACTGATATTTCAGTATTTCTTGATTTGAGGTTTGATTACGTGAAGTCATATTGTACTAACTTCATTTTAATGGGAATTATGTTTCAATTATTGCTTAGCTGTACTGTTAACCGTAGTGTTAGCCGTAATTTTATCCCCAATTTGATTATATCAATTCGCGACAAAACTGTAATCGTAGTGAATGTAAGAGAGTATTTATTCTTCGAGCCAATCATGTATATGAATAGTGTACGCCAGGAAGGTCACTATCATTTATGTAAATATATCGACACATGAATTCTTCCAAGTGCCGAAAATTGTAGGCTCTTTAGAGTTTCAATCTGTTGAAGATAAGGAAGCAACAACGATAAATATACTCCAACGCACATGCTTGTAAATTTGCGATAACTATATATGTATATGCATATCACATTTACTTAATGTTCATGCAATAAGGCACGTAAGTAATAAGAGTCAGCCATATTAGTTAGAATTTAAATGGTTGGAAACGAACCAAGTTGAAGACATAAATCGCAGCACTAAACTCTATTATACTGCATTCTTAAATTTAACCAAGATATGCTTCATTTATTATATTTATTTATGAAATCTGAAAAAAATATTCTAGAACTTTTCGAAAAACCTTGAAGAAAACTTACCTTCAAAACTAAACTACGAGTTAAGTATTGCAACTTGTAGATATGTAATTAGAAATTGCATATGTTACGCTCTAGGGTTATTACAAAATTGGAACACTACCATCTAACCAATTTTTAAGAAATTTGTCTGGAGCAATCCCCTTCAACAATAAACTACCACATGTAAATATCATTTGAAAACCTCCTTAAGCTCCATTGTAGAGTTGGTGAAAACATTTTCTTTTATATGTGACCAAAACTAGCTGAGCAGTTTTGGGAAAATTGTCAAAAGAAAAAAAAACTAAGTTAAACTGTTCCTGGTTGGTTTGTCGAAGAGAAATATGAAATTAAGTCATGTCATAGGGTTGTTAATGAAGTTATTATACTTGAAATATGTACAGAAGTCGGCTCAGCGGTTTCGAAGAAAATTGTCAACAAAATTCGCACCCCGTAAACTAAACTATAGTAGTAGGGACTGGACTATATCTATTCGATCAGCAAATATTTGACGACTCTGATTGGATGACAGGGGTGACGCGATCTTAGGTCACGCCCCCACGGAATATTCAAAATACATGTCCTCGTTGTGTCCCATGCTACGACGTGAAGAGGTCACATAATTTTGGACACCTTAAAATTAACCCTACTCTCTTTTGTGACGTCATTCAACCGGGAATTTTGATTTAGGTGAGGTGCTATAATGGTTCAATTCGTTCTCGTATTACGGGTATAAACTTTGGAGACGTTTATCCTCTTTGATGAAATCTTTATTACCTTATATTGTTATATAGTGGAGCACAGATTCTTGGAAAGAAGTACATTAATGTTCCCCTGAAGAGGGCTTGTATATTCCATCTTAAATTTTCTCATTCTCTTTTATGGGTACAAAATATCAATTTTGGCGGTTTTTTACCCTCTTTGATGAGATCTTATTATTTTATATGGCTACATGGGTCTGATAGGGGTCCATTCTCTTTTATGAAACATATATACACTAATGCTACAAAGGATTCCAACTGGGTGGTCGATCTTGTTCCCTTTAATGGTTAAAATATACCAAAAACATTGGAAAGTATGGCTAGCTTTTGGGATCAAAAGTTTACTGAATGGAGTCGGTATGTATATGGTATGGCGTCATGAAATCTTACTTACTTATTTGGTTATACGGATATGTATAAAGTCATGGACGGAGGTGCAATAATGCTTCTCACTTAAGGTTCAGGTGTTTTTAAAATTGTCAGAAATTCAAAATTTGGAGAATTTGGCCTCGCCTTTGACGATGTCCTATTATCTTATATCGTTATATGGGTCTAGGACATAGGTACATTGATATTCCCCTCTTGAAATTTGGAAGGAGGTAAAAATTACCAAAAATTTAAAATTTAGAGACTTTGCATCTTTTAAAATGAAATTTGGAGTTCAAAGGTCAAGGTTTTTTTTTTGGCAGAACCAAAGTCATGATAAAGGAATAATTTCGTTCCCTTGGGTGGGCATAAAATTTCCAGAAAAAAATAAATTGGAATGTTTTCCACCTCTTTAATGAAGGTTTATTACGTTGTATGGAGATAGACTTTTATAGGACAGGGGTATGTCATTATGACGTCACGTTTACTCCTTGCTAAGTTTTGACTACAGCTGCTCAAATCACATTGATTCTTTGTAACATTGAGTAATCATACTCATCGAACGAAACAATAAAGAGGTGTTAATCATTACGATGCTAACTTGGTTGGTTTTCGGTCTAATGGCATCATAAGACGTGGTTTTATTACTCTAAGGGTAAGTGAAGGGTTAATTTTCTCATATATTTCCTCTTATACTATTATTTGTTGAAACAGCAATAGTTGCTCAAGTCTTACGTATTGGCCTAGGATTTACCACTCTACATTATTCACTTTTAATTATTTTATAATCGTTCAATAGGTACAATATTCGCTTTAAAAACTACAAGTTTAATAGTATTCCTACTCTCCAATTTTAGAAGTATGAAAGTCCGTCAAACGTCATCTAGTTGAATATATCAATTTTATCGTTTCGATATTGAAGATCATGGTTATGATAAGTATACGAAGATCCTGAGTTCGATTCTTAGTTAGAGATTATATGAAATAAACTTAAATTCTTGTGGTAATTAGTTTTAATGTTCTACATAGATATCTTGCTTAGCTCTTCAGTTTAATGTCACTTTATTCAAATATAATGAGGACATAAGCAAAATTAATACACTCTTTTTAAAATTTTTGACAAAAGTCAACCATCGGAGCTTTACGGTTTATCAAGTTTTAAATTTATTTTCCTAGCCCTGCTCGCAAGATTCGAGTTCTAGATTTTTATCTAAAATAACCTCAAAGTTTAGTTTAATTTATTAACTCAAGGTATTTTACTCACTACGAACCAAAAATTTCCAGCAAATGCAAAAATATTGTAAATATTTTTTTCAAACAAAATATTTTCAAAAGGAAAAGTTTCGGGATTAAAGGCAATTTTTTTCAGTTTTCAGTTATTCAATTAAACTGTGAATCGTCACTAATATTCGGTTGTTGGAAGAGGTCTATGAAAATTTGAAACTCAAAATTTTTAAGTCAATTTTTACTTCAAACGAAAACTTTTGAACTTTGAATGTTACAAAAAAAATTAAACTTAAAACTTAAAATTTTCTAATTAAAATTTACAAACAGAATTATAAAATCAAAATTCTTGAATTGAAATTTTCAAATCAACTATTGTCAAATTAAAATTTCCAAACAAAAATTTTCAAAGAAAATTTTCAAACTAAAACTTTTTAAACAATAATTTTCGAACCGAAATAGCAAAACTCAAAATTGTCTAACCAAAATTTTAAAACTCAAACAATTTCGAAAAACTTGGAAAGTTCTGAACTGAAATTTGAAAGTGATCCCTTAATCAGATTTCATCAAAATAATGACCTTGGGTTGCGAATTGTAACTAAAGTTCAAAGTGTAAAGTTATTGCGGTTATATATCATTTGGTTTTAATAATTATCTATAGCAACTTTCAGTTCTAAAAGCTCAACTACATTCTTCAACTAAACAAATATTGCAAAGTAGATAAGAAACACGTTTCATGGTTAGCACTTAAGTTTTATCGGTTTGAGAGTAGAAAATAAACGGTTTCAATTATTCGTTTAACAAGTAAACGTTTTTCTTTCTTCTTTTGATTACATCTACACTATGTGATCAAAAGTATCCGGACACCTGGCTGAGAATTACTTACTATTTCGTAGCGCCCTCCATCGGTACTTCTGGAATTCAATATGGTTTTTACCACCCTTAACCTTGATGACAGATGACTTTCAATCAGGTGCTGGAATGTTTCTTGGGGAATGGGAGCCCATTCTTCACGGAGTGCTGAACTGAAGAGAGGTATCGATGTAGATCGGTGAGGCCTGGCACGACGTCGGCGTTGAAAAACATCCCAAAGCTGTTCTATAGGATTTAAGTTTGGACTCGGTGCACGCCAGTCCATTACAGGGATGTTATGGTTGTGTAACCCCTCCACTCCACCTATGAACAGGTGCTCGATCGTGTTGAAAGATGCAATCGCCATCCCCGAAATGCTCTTCAACAATGGGAAGCAAGAAGGTGCTTAAAACATCAATGTGGGCATGGGCTGTGAAAGTGCCACGCAAAACAACAAGAGGTGCAAGCCTCCTCCAAGAAAAACACGGCCACACCATAACACCGCCACCTCCGAATTTTACTGTTGGCACTACATACGCTTACAGATAACGTTCACCGGGCATTCGTCGTATCCACACCCTGCCATCGGATCGACACATTGTGTACCGTGATTCGTCGCTCCACACATGTTTTCCCACTGTTCAAACGCCCAATGTTTACGCTCCTTACACCAAGCGAGGCATTGTTTTGCATTTACCTGCGTGATGTGTGGCTAATGAGCAGCCGCTCGACCATGAAATCTAAGTTTTCTCACCTCACACGTATCTGTCATAGTATTTGGAGTGGATCCTGATGCAGTTTGGAATTCCTGTGTGATGGTCTGAATAGATGTGTGCCTATTACTCATTACGACCCTGTTACTAAACATATTTTACAATTAGTAATTGAAAAAATAGTCGAGCTGGTGTCTTGTCATAATATAGAGGTGACATACTTCATTTCGGTGCTTTCGGAAAGGAAGAGGAGAATAGTTTTTATTTTCTTCACCAGATTTTCCATGAATTTTATGATTGTGGCCAATCAGAATTGTGAGCCCAATCACGCTTGATATAGACCAATTAGTAGTTTTCTTCCCTTCTCACTCAAAAAGAATGAAAGAGGGAGAGTGTATTATTGGCGGCGGTCGAAGAAAGTAAAATCTTATAATTTAGCTTCCTTAGATTTTGTTCTAAATGTAGGGAAGGAATGTAAGAAAATTGATGATATCCTCCCCAATCTAAGCGGTAAATTATAACGGAGAGAGGGAAACTTAAAGTTGACTCCCAGCTATTCTACAATCAGGCCTACCGGAAATTTAAATTGTGATATTGGCGTTTGAAAGTGAAAGGAACACAAAAAGGTGTCAAACAGAATTCTTTATTTTGATGTAACAGAATTTATTATGATGACTTGTTAATTTCCGAATCTCTCTTTTTCCTCTCCGGGTTAGCACCTTAGTTGTAGTAATTATCATTATATATGACAACAATTACTTCTCGATATGAAAAGTAGAACATATAGAGAAATTTAAATTACTTGATTGTTAAAATTTGTTTTGTTTATTACGCCATGTTTATTGTTAACATGCTTGATATGAGTGATGATAGTAATTACATAAGGTGAGATCTAACATTTATTTGAAGCGTGCTCATGTCTTACCGATGAAGAATAACTGTAACCCTGTGTGGCAAAATTGGATTGTGGAAAGGATAAGTCATTTGGGATTTAGTTATATGGCCAATACTGTTTAATATTTGCATAGTAAACACTGAGGATTAGATAAAGCCCGACTTTTCTGTTAGTAATAAATATGCTATTTATTGGGTCTGTTATTTTGTTGTGCGAATGTTCAGTACGTACAAAACTCCATTGTTGAGTTTGGGGTTATACAGGCCTTAATTGCCCGCTAAACGCGACCTAGCGTTCTTTTGAGATGTGCTCTCGTGCCGTATAACTAAACAGTTAAAGGCAGTTCTCAGTTAATTGTTCTGTCTCAATATTTATCAGCTATATCTAATTAAAATAACTATATTTATCACCTGGTACAATTACAGTGTCGAATTTCAATGTGAATGTCTTATGCTGGTGTTTAGAAATTCAGAGCTTCTCTATATATGAAGTACAACTTTCGTATATGAATATAGATACATCAAACAAGAAATAACTTATTCGTGAATTTGAAAAAAAGGCATGTTTACAATAATAGTTTTAAAGCACATCAGGACTTCTTGTACTTTTCCTGGTTACCTGCGTAAAATGAACGTATTCCTAATTAGGCTTAAAGAAATGTATACCTGTGGAAGACGGACCCGTTTTTTTTCTGTAGTCAGTATCAAGAGATAGTTGGAGTAGACCCAAAATAGGACGTTAGGATCTTAATTGGTAGTAGATGACTAACCACTGTATCTTTCTAGTACAAAGTTTAATAATCACTATTTTCAGGCTACCATATCAGGTTACAGAAACTACTGTATTTTGACATATGAGCGGCGGAAGCTCTCGAATCCTGTTGTATCAAAAGTTTTACCCGAACCTCCTGAGCGCCACAGCGTTCAGCAAGCTAGGCCAGGCGACTAGAGGATTTCTCAGTTTGTCAGTTATTGTTTTCTAGAATGGTTAGTTTATACAGAAATTAGACACTGTATGTTTTGCTAGATGATACTAGCCCATTAATCCAACAATTTCGTACACATTTCGTACACAAGTTTAGTTTATTTGTAAATGGAATAGTTAACCCTCTTATTTAATACGAATTGAATAGATATTGTTCTGTCTAAATCGGAGTATACTGTGAAATTAGTTGCATTTGAAGTTAAAAAAAGCGTTTTGTAATAACACATTCGCCCTGTAAGTGATTAGTTTTAAGGTACGATTGAGTTGTACAGGTCAAAATTATTATTATAGTATTTTAGGATAGTTTGGATATTCATTTGAGATCATTATTTTGAATATTGCATACGGTAATGTGAGTAAAGCTAATAGCTGAGAACAATCCATTCAATTACTTATACTAAAACAATTAATGTAGGGTTATGCAGTAACAATCAGATTAATAGGGGAGGTGCAGGGAATGGGGAGCCATAGGTTCAATGCTCGGTTCCATGCTCCATGCACTTTCCCTATTTTACCAAAAGATGTTTTTCGTCTGGTAGCAACTTCAAAGGTTTAAATAATTTGTAGTAGCCAGTTCTATAGTTGAACATAAGGAATTTTGTCCTAGATGTATTCGGTTCGATTATCGCCTATCTATGCCATTTAAGATCTTGTATGTTGGCGTAGTGACACATGTTACGCTATTATTTCAGTATTTCGGAAGGAGAGCCATATGCTTTAGGTAACTAAAGGTTACCCATACCGAGGAATGGAATAAGTAATTGTTTGTAGATGTTATTTACCGTGTAGTTTCATGGCATTGTGGACATAACTATTTATGGGTTAATACTCCGTCCTCCTCTTATTTACTATATTCGAAATTAAAGTTTACTCAAGTTTGAGGAGTTGTGTACAGCGCAAACGTTGATTTTGAATGGCTTAAATTTAATGTCCTTTTTTTCCTTCGTCCCTAAGCTTTTAACTATATGTAATGGTTACGCTGATTATTGCTAGGCTAAATGACATTTGTAATTAGAATTTTAAACTTGTGGGATGACCATTGGTATTTCGTCTGTTTTAAAATATGATTACTTTTATTCCTTTAAAAAGTTTTCATTGTTAGTTGGATTTCTTGAAAATATGACCCTAGCTCACAGTTGATGTTGTGTAACTAAATGTTTTGCGTTGAGTGGGATTCGAACTCAGTTGAGTCATAGAGGATTATAGTTTCTCAATTTTTTTTCTAAATCACTCTTATTTTGATGCCCCTCGATAGCTGAAAAGTGTCGTGATTTTGAATAACTCTGTTTCGTGATATTACTCGAAAATTGATATTAAACAGTAAACCTGCATTCTAATAAACTTTAAAATTCTCTCATTAGTTATACTTTAAGTCTGGTGTTGATTTTAAACTGCTACTTTAATATTCTAGACATAGTAATACTGTATTTAACACGAATTTTAAAACTATGTAACAAATTAATTCGATTCTCCGTTGGTGCTTCCCCGGTAGCAATATCGAAGGTAGTTACATAAATCTTGTAAAAGCTCAGATTGTTGTTTCTGCTGTATAGTTTGAAAACTTCATGCAAAAGGAAATATAAAACCATACATTCGTACGAATTATTATGATTGAAATTCAAAGTGGGTCGTAATTTATGTTTGTGGTAATAGAGCCATCTCAGGTAGAATTTCGAAATGCGATGCGTTAGTTTAGTGCTTTTGGTTATGCGGGGTTTTGTGATTTAGATTTTAAATAGTTTTTGATTTATTAATATATGAAAGATGAGAATTAACCTTCGCGTTTATGAGTAACGCTGTATGAAATAACGTAATGTTAAATATTGTATTGCGATGAATAGATGCAAGAAGGTTTGTAATGATACAGAAATATGTTATTAGAAAAAAATGGATAGTCGATGGAGGTAATATGATGTTGATAAAAGGTATATTATTCGAGGCCGGAGCGCTTTCTTGAATAGACCCGTACATAAACGAGACTATCCCCTGCATTCTAACGCCATATTAATGTATTACGAAGTTAACGTTGTAATTGTAGTAGAACTATGTAAGATCCCTCGTGCGTATGTAAATAATTATCTATAACGCCAAGTGATAGAGATCCAGCTGATCAATAGTCTTCTATCGACACTTCTATCTCTTTTGTTTACAAAATTGAATAGGCAGTTTAGCCACTGGTTGAAGAATTGAAATATAATATTTCATCGAACTTAAACTGTAGTGTTTGGAAGATCATCTTCAACATTATATAGGTCTTTCGGAAAGAACGTTCCCGCTTGTACCGCCCTCTATTTAAGTTAAAACTCAGTATTATAACATTCCAGTTCTAATAGATCGAGATGCCATTGTATACACGACTCCAAAAGTGCATTACCACCTGCAATTCTCCTTTTCCTGCAATGGCAGGCAACCCAAAAAGCTCGGGGCTTCGGTTGGTTGCGAATTCGAAAGGCGTTGGACTAAACCTCAATTTTGTAACAAATATATCAGTGTGGCAAACTGCAAATAAGAGAATAAAACAAATTGTTAAAAATGACAACTTTATTACTGTGAAGGAGTTGGATGACATCAAAAGTTACAAAATGATCTTACTTAAGCAGTTCAAACAAGATGAATGGCAAGAAACAGATATCAGAGGACACCATTTCTCTCCTTTCATCCCGGGAGAAGAATTTCATAAAAAAGAAACAATACATAATGTAAAGGTTTAATATAAAAGCCAATCCCAAAATGTTCAAACCTGCCACACGAAAGGCAAGAACAACTGAACCAAAGTGAATGAAACTGTGCAGAGATATTGCAGACTTAGGAATCCGGGTTGTAAAATTAGGAAATCCGGGTTTCGTATTTTAACGGGGAAAACGGTTGGATGGGGCACGGACCCCTCGAGACATTTGATCACGAAATATCAAACGTGCTAGTAACAGTTGTCAGATGGTGTAAAGGGCATGAAGAATTGCAACATAACTTTGCGTATGGGCAATACGAAAAGAAATAAACGAATACGGGTTTTTTATATTCTGTATAAGAACGGTTTTAGGTTTCAAAGTCCCCACCCAAAATTTTGAAATTTGACGCCAGAAAGGCAAGAAGAAATGAACCCAAGTGGATGAACTTGTCCACAGATACTGCAGACGTAAAATGAGGATACCGGTTTGATGTTTTCCTGGAGAAAACGGTTGGATGAGGCACCGACCCCTCCAAAACTTTGATCACGAAAAATTAAAAGTGCTAGTAACAGTATGTCAGATGTGTGTAAAGGACATGTAGAATTGCAACATAACTTTGTGTATGAACAATAGGCAAAAAATAAACGGACACGCGTTTTTTTTATTTTCGCGGAAAAAACGATTTTTAGGGCAAAAGTCCCCGTCCAAAATTTTGGAATTTGACCCCGAAAGGCAAAAAGAAGTGGACCGAAGTGAAAGAAATGTGCACAAATATTGTAGAGGTAAGATGAGGGAATATGTGTTTCGTATTTTCCTCAAAGAAAAAAAAAACTTTTGAGTGGACCGAGGCGTTAAGTGGCGAGGAGTAAACCGAAGCGAATTAAGTTGTATGTAGATATTGGATATGTAAAATATTGCCTATCGTGTTTCACAAGTGTCGTGTCTTCACCCGATTTCTTCAAATTTGTCAGATCAACGCACAAACATTATAGTGTATTTTATATTATTTAAGGAGGCACGTTTGACCCTTAGAATGTTTATGCGCATAAACAAAAAGACGTGTCGATTTATTTCCAGTTTGCTCTTGTCTGCCAAATTTGAAGCAAAACTGATAGGGTTACTTCAGAAAGACGAAAGGGCTTATTTTACATAGGGTCTATATAATATCTACACAAAATCATTTCCTTCGGTCCACTCCTTCCTTCGCTATTACGGTATTATTAATTCTTTTTTCGGATGGGGCCTAGGCTCTAACACTGTTTATCCGCAAAAATTAAAACACGATTCATTTATTGTTTTGCAAAGAGTCCCAATACAAAGTTTCGGTGCAATTTTCCATATTTTTAGGGACTTCTGACGTATGCGTATTTTTATCCTCGTCACCAAAAGTACCGTTAAATCGCCGTGACGGGTATGTGACCGCGCGGTACTCCAAGAAAGGGATAGTTGTATAAGAATTTGTGATTAATTTTGAAGAGTTTTTATTTAGACTAGGGAATTAACATAGATATAGGGAGTAAATACACAGATTTGAAGCATCAGTGTACTGTCATCTCTGTAAAGATTCGTATTCTCAGCTTTTCTATTTATTGTTTTATATGTTATGTTAAACACCACAGCATGTGTCACTGATATCGTATATCGTATTGTTTTTTTTTGTAAATCGTGTCTGTAACGTGTTGTCAAAACATTTTTCTCCAGACATGATGTAGAGAGAAGAGAAAGAGATACATCTGCAATATATGTATATGTGATTTATGAAATAAGTGTAGGAATTACCTAGTTAAAGGACACGTAAGAGAGCGAAAAGGAGATATAGAAGTATGTACTTTCAGAAACGTCCTAGATAGGTGAAAATATAGTAAAAAATTGCAAAAGATATCACGTAATTTATCTTTCTTTTCTTATATTCTAGTATATTTTTTAACATCCAAACATCTCTATCCAGAATTACGAGATAAAAGTGAATAGAGAAACGTTTCCATCTGAAGGATTAAATCAGAAAAAAATCTTTTGACTCGGACTAGGTTCGAACTCACAACCCTTGAATCCATGAGTAAGCACTCTACCGATTTTTTTAGCAGTCAGTTTTATTGCAAGAAATTACATTACATATATGTATATATAATAAGAATAAAAGAGCAATCACAAATTACAAAAAGGATACCACTGCAATACAATTGAAAATCAATCACATGAAGTATACACACAAACACACACACGAAAAAAAAATAGTAAACAGCAGTCGGGTAGTGGGCAAAATGACGCAAGCGTAGATCTGAAGGCATTGTTTTTAAAGAACACTGTAGTCTAAAAATGAACATTGCTTGTGTCACCAGCTCATTTTCGGTAAGTAGGATAGCCGCTGTGTGAATAGTTAACCACACTATGATATTGTGTTTAGGACGTGGGAAGTATTTGAAATCAGGCAAAAGAAAAAAACGGCTCACTATTAATAGTCCGTTGATCAACACGAAGTATTCGTGCTATAATATGTGTATAGCTACGCCACAAATGCTGGATAGATGGACATGTTTGCAAGCGATGGATGAGTGTGTCAGCTTGTCCACATCGGATACATTGAGCATCTGGTCGAAAACCGAGTTCCCATGCTCGATGGTTAGTAAGAAATACATTATGCACTAACCTATACCATAACTCTCTCATTCCAGAGGGTAAAAAAGAGGAATTAATATTATGCCAAATTTGCGCCCAAGAACAATTGGGATGGCGAGTAACACATTTAGGGGGGGTATAGAGATAATTTGCATAATAAGTATACAATTTCTTCACAGTCATATCTTCAATAGCTGTGTGACTGATAAGAGCATACGAAATGTCTAGAATGACGGTGCGCAGGTAATGGTAAGGTTGGGACCAGTTCAGAATAGAAACAGGTGAACTGAGAGTCACGTGCCAAAGGCAACGCATGATATGGCACGCGGAGAAAGACTCAGAAAAGGAAGTTAACAGCTGACACGTGCGTTGAAGTAGGAGACAACTACCTTGAAGAGCCACGTCTTTAATACCTAACCCTCCTACTTGCTTGGTCGTACACACAGTTCGACGATGTACTCGCAGTGTCGATTGATACCACAAAAAGGCAAACAAATGTTTGTTAAGTGTGTTAGCGTCTGAGACAGAAAGCTGAAAAATCTGCATTATATAGTACAATAGACTGAAGGCAAAAATATTTAAGAAGGTCGCTCGCTCATGTAATGTAAGATTGCGAGCTTTGTGTTTATAAAGCAAGTTAATGACCTTAGGAACAGCCACTCTATGTGTTGCCTGAATAGATGTTTTTATAGTGGTATGCCAAGTAATGCAGAGAATTTTATGAGTGTTAACGACAGGGAAGGGGGAGACAAAAAAGCAAGAAGACGTATCATTCAAAAAAAGTAATTTGGTTTTCGTGGGATGTAATTCCGCACCAGACAGTTGACTAAATATCTGGAGATTAGTAAGGATAGTATCTAAATCGCGCTGGGAGCGAAAGAAAAAGCAAATATCATCTATGAAACTCTGAACTTTAATAGTAGCCGGAGGAACACACAATCCCGTCATTTCATTCCGGATCTTATACAGAACCGGCATAACGGCAATGCTGTAAAGCATGGGGGACAAGGGACAGCCCTGAATAAGCTCCCGGTTAATTGGAAAGACCCGCGTTAAGGCTCCGTTCAGTTTAAGTTGGGCAGTACGCTGGGAGTATAACGTCTTAACCATATTTACAAATACTGGCCCGAAATGAAGCTTCTCAAGAACTGTGAATAAGTACTGATGGCTTAGTTTATCGAAGGCCTGAGAAAAATCAGTACTCAAAAGCGCTGCAGTTAATTTCGGATGACTTTCAAAATAAGCGATTGTGTCCCTAATATTCGATAAAGCCAGATATGTAGGATGCTGCTGATCGTGACCAAATTCTTCCGGTAACAGAATGGAACTTAAAGTATTACGTAACCGAACTGCTAGAACTTTTGCGAGAAGTTTATAATCACAACATGCGAGACTGATAGGTCTAAATTGGTTGATGCGAGTGCTCTTGGGCTGCTTAGGAATGATCACTATAATACTGTGTGTAAATGTTTTGCCGACTTGTAAATTAGAACGAAAGGCATTAAAAAGTTCAGTAAAAGAAGGAATGAAAAGATCTGGGAATGTCTGGTAAAATTCGTAAGGTAGGGAGTCAATGCCACTAGATTTATTCTTTATTGCCTGGAGGAGGGCATGCTGAATTTCTGCTTCAGTAAAGAGAGCATCAAGCTCTGCTTGGAGTTCAACTGGGAGAGGGTTCAAGGTATCGTAAACACCGTCATTACTAGCTGGAACATCATGGTTGCGATATAAATCAGCAAAATAGCGCACAAAGTATGGAATAATATTAGTTCCTTCATATAAAAAACCTTTATCATACAGTATATTATGAATAATCTGTTGTTTGCCTCTGCGACGTTCAGCACTGATATGTACAAGACTCGGAGGCTCAGTGGGTGACATTGGTGAGATTTTGCTGCGAACAGTAATACCGTGGAGTCTTTTGCGGTGTAATGTTAACAAGAAAGCCTTTACCTGTTTAATTTGTGGAAGTACCGGTTCACCGTTAACGAATGCCGTATGATAGTCACGTAGAAGCTGAGAGTAGTAATTATATTGTTCATGGAATCGCTGTGACCGTTCTCTGCTGTATTCTTTACAGATTTGTTTCAAAGCTGGTATGCCCCGTTGCTCCCACCATTGGATAATATTGTTCCGTCGCAAAAGTTGCTGATTAATTTCTCTCCAGCGTTGGCGTAGCAACTGCTGGAAGTCTGGCTCAGAAAGGATGCCGGTATTGAGGTGCCATAAGCTATTATGGTTCAGAAACTTTTGAAGCGGTAGCTGGATAGTCATAACTAGGCCCATGTGATCCGAAAAACAAACAGGAATCCTTTCCACACATTGCACATGTGGAAGTAATGACCGTGAGATATATAAAGAGAATCGAGGCGTGAAGATCCAGTGGCGTAGAATAAAGTGTGTCCAGGATTGTGGGGATGAAAATGACGCCAGACATCACATAAATTAAATTGGTTAATCATCTGTAATAAAGTATGGTAGAAGTTCGAAGTAGAAGTGGAATCTTGAGCGGAAACTATACTGTTATGATCTCCACCCCATATAATCAAACGAGAACTGTCATGTAAGGCGGAGGATACCTCGGAATTAAAAAAAAAAATTGACGGTCACGCCGTCGGTGTGTACCTGCAGGGGCATACGAGTTGCAAAACCGGATATTGGCCACATTTCCAGTAATAATCCGGCCGGTGGGATGTTTGTATAACTGTTCAAATTCTATATCATTACGATATATAAGTGCAGTACCCGTGCCGTTAACAGTTTCGTTAGAAAAAAAGGTGTGCTGATAAAGGCCTTGAAGGTCGGTCAAGGTCACTTCCTGAGCAAACAGTATATCAAGAGAATAACATTTAATGAAATCCAAAACAGCACTTTGCTTGGTAGGAGATGTTAGACCATTAAAATTGACCGTTCCTATTTTAAAAGAGTACATTAAGAGCTGCAAGGAAAGGCTTGGTGTGGAGGAAAAGGCACACACAAAAGAACCGGCAGGCCCAAGGAAAGCAACAAAAAGATGCAATATTAACAAAAACAAAAGTCCCAAACAGACCACTAGCATATTCTCACTGCGTAGCGGGTCTGTCCAAAGTCTCCCATCATTACATGTAGTAGCATATAATTGAGACATCTGTCGTAATCTAGTGCGGGTTAATCTACTGGTCGAATCATAGGTCTTCCCGGTCACTTTCAAAACTTTCCCAGTATTCACCTCGTGACTGGAACGTTTCTTCTTTTTCAGTTGTTCACTAATAGGGGGTTCAGGAGTGTCATCAACACTGGATGTAGGTGTAACTGGGGAACCACTACCAGTCGAGTCGAGCACATCGGAGAGAGGAGGCACCGTGTCAAGGAAATCACTAACAACAGGTTCACGCCGAGCAGGTGCTGAAGTATCGAAAGTCATTGGCTGGGGTCCAGGACACTCAGTCTTATCAGATAAGTCACCTACCTTATTTGCGTCGGGGTTAACCTCAGGAAGAATTTGGCTGGCCATACCCTCTTCATGAAACGGGACCTGTGAGGATGTATCACTTGGTCGGGACACAGAAGCTGCCTCGCAGGGGGCTGGCGGGGTAGAGTCATCCGGAGTTGTCGGCATGGTAGTAATAGCGGGCCTGCTTTTTGTCTTCAAAACCGGAAACACACTATAGTTGTGAATAGCAGGCGCATTTTTCAGTTGTAGGATAAGTCGAGCAATGCGGCTACCCAAAGTAGAAATTCCAGAAGAATCACTGGACCGATGATCTAAACGGGCGCTAAATGTTCGGCGATCACACTGGGACACAAAATGCGTTTCACTGTCACACCTCGCACAAGTTTTTGTCTGTCCGGGATACGTCACCCAAGAACGAAGAGAACTGAGAGTAATATAGGAAGGGATATTCTTTTTTAAAATCATTTTCACAACTTTGCGGCCAGTACGTACTTTATAATAATGACCATCAGTATAAAGTTCGTCACTAACACTAAGAATTTCACCATAAACTTGAAGCACTTGTTTCACTTGGTTATCAGAAATTTCCATAGGTACAGCGTGGATACGTAACAATTTAATTGTATGAGAAGCCGAGTCAAGCGGAAGGTCGTAAGTACCTTCTACATCTATATACGGTACTTTATTGTCAAATTAGTAATGATATGCTCACAGTGCTGTTGAGTAATTAATTTGATATATAGAAGTACGTGGAAAGTCTAGTTCAATACTTAATACTGCATCTTGTGCAAGCTCAAAAGTGGTTCGTATCCACTCATGGAGCGAAATCGAATTGGGAACTTTGGAGACAGGTTGAAAACTAATGCGAAGAGTGTTAAGCCTAATATTGGCCATCGTAATCAGTCGTAATCTTGCACTTCACTTAACAAAAACGGGGAGAAATCACCCAAATCAAGTGGTAAGCTCACTCTGCTCAAGTCCAAAAAGCACAGCAAAAACTCGCACAAAAAAAAAAAAAAACTATCACTACTAGCAGAATCAGCACCAAGGCGCGAGCAACACAGGACGTGTTGCCTCGACGAAAACTCAGGCGCAACTCTACCGATCGAGCTAACAACTCCTTTTGTAAAAGACTCATTTCTACAACTACCCGTTGATGAATGGTGTGTATTAACCAAGTTGGCCGAAATGAAATCTTTGAGTTTTACGTACCGCGGTTATGCCGGTTAGGCTAAAGGAGACGGTGATGATGAGTAATGAATGAAATGGTGGAATGAAGAAAGTGGGAGGAAACGGGAGAACCCCAAGAAAACCCACACACACGGTGTTTGTCCACCACAAAGTTCACTTGGCGGGGGCTGGGATCGAACCCGGGACCCCAAGCACCAGAGGTAAACTCTCGACCACTGAGCCACCGCGGTCCGACCAAGTTGGCCGAGATAATTGCTCCATATAGCTATTGCTATAATAATAATAATAATAATAATAATAATAATAAGAAGAAGAAGAAGAAGAAGAAGAAGAAGACGAAGAAGAAGAAGAAGAAGAAGAAGAACATAATTTTAATAGGCGCATTTGCTAAAAGTTTGTATTGCGGAGTAAGTCCTAATATGAGTTTTTAATAAATATAAATGTAAGCGTGGTTTATCCGTGCGTATTGCTCAAACTGCGCAACTCACTACCATAGTTCCATAGAGGTTGTGCGCGTATGGTACAGTAGCCTTGCATATTCCTCAATTTGGAGGGAAAATTATTGCTATCTGAGAGCATCACTTAGAGAAACAACCACGAGATAAATATGCAGAAATTCCATTCACGTTAAATTCTAAGAGAGAGAAATTAATGCAAAGAACGAAAATAATAATACGCATCATGCAGAGACCGAAAAAGTATAGAAAGCTAAACAAAATGGGAAAAAGAAAAGAGGAAAAGGAAAGAGCAAAAGACATGGGAATAAATTAAATTTTAACATGCAGTCTGCGTCTTTCCCCCTGCCCCCTGTACCTGTCATAGTTTTTCTTCTTTCATAGGATAAATCTATAGTGTTTAATTCCTTGAAAGAAAATGTAATTCAGTCTGGGGTGCGACTCGAATACAGAATTTTTAGAACAACTGTTACACACGCTACCCACTTATCTACAGGTATACACGCTATATCAACTATGTTTATAAATCAGCTCTCACACGCGCTGTTATCAAACGTGTTAAATCAGTCATTGTCAGTGAGTCGGTGAGCTATGACACACGCTGTTTGTCCACCACAAAGTTTATTTCGAGGACGCTAGGATCGAACCCGGGACCCCAAGCACCAGAGGTGAACGCTCTATTACTGAGCCACCGCGGCTCCAGCTGTATTTAGAGGCTAACGCCTTTGAAAGAATCACAATTCATTTCAGCGACCGTGAAAACTAGAAATTTGACACAAATATAGGTCATTTTGGATTATTTTTACGTGTTTCGGTACCCCCACCCCCCGGTGACCCCTGCCCGCATACAATAGTAGCCGATTTTGAGTCATTGCTAATGGAAGTGTCACCATTGATTTCAGCGACCGTGAATACTATGGATTTGACACAAATATCGGTCATTTTCTAATATCACTACATGTCCCGGTAATTGCACCCCTCCCCTGAGATCTCTGGTTCGAATTTGAAAAAAAAAGCTTCGTCCTAGTCTGGGGCCTCAACAGAAGTATCCGTGATCAAAATTTAGTATCTTTATGTCAACTCGTCTGATCCCCAGGACGCATACAGACAGACACACAAGCAAACTCGTGCTTCATACACACAACAGATAGAACAAACAGCGTTCTTTCGCACAGAACGTTGCTATGTTGCTTCCACCCAGTTAAGCCTTCTACTAAGTGCCGGAGGGCATCAGTCTTTTATACGTAAACACGTCTGTTTTAATTTGCCTCTTCTATCGAAGTAATGGGTCGCGTGTACTCTTAGCTATTTTGTTGTTATTGACCTTGAAGAACCAACAAATGTTTTTTCATGAACTCACAAGTCGCTTTGGTCCGTGAAATTGATATACAGTTGAAATGACCTATGCTTTACTCACCCGTTGTGAAATAGAAAGATTATTTTGGTTTTATCTAAACACCCACAAATCTGTTATAGCAAGAGGCCCTTCCACAACTACTTCCAATCTTGATTAAATTTCACGGCTAACTTTTTGAATTATACACAAGAGTATCATTGATATGTTAGTGTTAATAATATTTATGGGACCAAGAACAGGTTTTAAGATTCCAAACTATGGTGTGCATAAAAGTAGGAAAAGTTCCAGAGCCCTGCAAACCCAGGCCCAAAGACCGGCCCGGACGGCCCGGATGGATCTGTATTCAGTGCCTGGCTCGATCCGATTCGGCCCGTCCCGAATCTCGAGCCGGGTACAAACGGGCCGGACACTAAACTGGCCTGGCACGAACGAGCCGGGCTCTAAACGGACCGGGCGTAACCGGCCTGGGAACAACCAAGT
The DNA here is from genome assembly GCF_964235325.1 of Thermobia domestica. NCBI lineage: Eukaryota > Metazoa > Arthropoda > Insecta > Zygentoma > Lepismatidae > Thermobia > Thermobia domestica. Next base: position 103,583,799 of record NC_137458.1, read on the forward strand.
TGATAAGTCAAGTCAATCCTTCGATATGCAATGGGAAATGAGAAAGGTGTCGTCATAATATCACAATGTCTATTTGTCCTTCTCGAATAGGAAAATCGTGTGAAAGGTTACCCAGGGTTTTCTTTCTATGTCCCTATTCTGTATGTCTATTTGTTATCTGTGCTTGCTCTGTCCAGCCATGTTTATTATACAATAGTACAGTTCATGGACGTAAAAGTCTTATACTACGCTCATTAGTGCATTACGAGTAACAGAGAAGATATGTAAAAGTGCTACACCGTATGTGATACTAATACTACAACTACTACAGCTGATACTACTATTACTATTAGATTACGAATGCTAGTGTTAATTCCATTATTGCTGCCACTGCTACTACTATTACTACTATCACTACTGCTACTACTCATTACTATACTAATGCGACAGCGAATACCACTACTGCTATTACGTCCCACAGTTACGCCGGAGGCGGGGTAAAGGAGGCGGTGATGATGAGAAATAAATGAAATGGTGGAATGAATAAAGTAGGAGGAAACGGGAGAATACCGAGAAAAACCCACACACGGTGTTTGTCCACCACAAAGTTCACTTGGCGAGGGCTGGCATCGAACCAGGGACCCCATCCACTAGAGATGAACGTTCAACCACTGAGCCACCATTCCAGCAATATCTAATCGACCCAGGCATCTTGGTGATTTATTTGATCATTATATTTTGTTATATTTGTAGTATCATACTAGGGTGGGTCGTTTTGCCACTTTTTCTTCGGAACGAAATGTAATACCTGGCAAAAGTGGCCAATCCACATGGACATTTCAGGTATAGATTTTTTTTCAAATCAGATAATATCTTCTGTGAGAACTATTGCATCAAAGTTTCAAAGTTCATTCTTTTTGTTATGTTAAAGTAAACATATTTTTGGGTTTATACATGCCAGATGCTATGAAAACTGACATTCCAGTCTCAAAATGCCAGTTATATGCCCTTGTAGAGTATAGGGTGCCTCCTCTGGGGCCGGAAAAGAGGGTAAATTCAGTACAATTAAGCGTTTCTACAACAATTGTTTTCGTCCTTTCCTTTTCCTTCGGAACCTGCTGGACCAATATGAAGATGAACGTGACAATTTTTTGGAGATAATACGTGATGTTATCACTACGAGCCGGAATCCAGATTTTACAAACGCGACATGCAGGCTCTGGTTCATCATTGGCAAAAGTGCATAACAAATGGTGAGAACTATGTGGAAAAATGAGTCTGTTGCTGAAGTATTGCTCTGTTTAGCGGTGCTGTTGTTAGTTATGTATCTCCATTAGTTTCCATAAAAAAAGGATGCATTACTTTGGGAACGACTTTCGTAGATTTGACTGAAACTGTTATGATTGCTCAGAGATACAATGTAAGCGAGAGGGCTGCGTTACATATAACAACTGTGCTTCAGGCAGCTTCAAAGGCTAGAATTATAACTTCTCAAAAATCTAACGACATAACATCTGCTTTAACTGTAGACAGGAACAAAATAAGACGTGTGAAACTTAAACTTGCTCGGAATTTAAAAGAAAGTTCTAGAAATGATGATCCCATTAAAATCCTATACTTTGATGATAGAAGGGATGACACTAAAACACACACAGGCATCGTTAGAGAAGAGCACTTATCACTTGTGGCTGAACGTAACTCTCAGTACGTTGGTCACGTGACACCATCCTCTGGCTCTGCACATGACGAGACCAGAGCTATTTTCGAATGTATCATGAACCAACTCAGAGTTGGCTTTGATAAAGTTGAGGTTCTTGGGTGTGATGGAACATACACTAACATGCTTGGAATGGAGTTGTTCTTCGAAAATTAGAGGAACTTACAGGAAAGCAAATGCAATGGACTATTTGTCTCTTGCATTTTAATGAACTGCTGTTCCGAGCTCTCTTCACGCATATTCACGGCGCTTATTCAAGCCCCTATTCTTACACACGTCCCATAGTTTCAAAACTATCTAACTGTGAAAAAGCTTTCAGTGTTGCTATTCAAACCAATAAAATGTGACTTACCTCATCATAGTCCAGAAGAGCACAGTAAACTCAGTACGAACCTGAGGTGCTTGTTCCAGATATCTCAAGCCATTGACTTCAGAGCATGCCCGGAAGAGCTTGTTTCTATGTTCCCTGGCAAACTAAACAAAGCTAGCTGGTTGACTAGTGCAAAAAGAATTTTAACATTGTATATTGGAACAAGAAACCTACCAAGAAATTAATAGAAATTACGACATTCATACTTAGAGTCTGTGTGGTTATGCAATGCCGTACCAGAACATAGTCTTCCATTGCTGATGATCCTCTCACGTCTTTGAGACCATTCAAGGTCTAGGTACTTACCAAGTGAATACCAGGCTGCAATCCGTTCATCCATTCAGACGAATGCGTTCTTTGCACTCCCAGAAAATTTCTTCTCGCCATGATGACTGATGGTCGACTTGCTATCCGACAAGATGCATTACATAAGATTCTTAGTGCTCGAGAATACGAAGCAGGGAATCTCCATAACTCCATTAGATATAACATCATTCCCAGACTGAATTTTGAGGAAAACGATTACACTGCAATGATCTTTTGGGAGAGTACTGATGTTTCAATAACTGTACTACTAGTAAGTTCTATGGACGGTGCCAAACAAACAGCTCATGGTCAAATTTCACTTCCTGACAACACTGTGCCAGAATGGTCCTTCACCGTCCATCCGTGCCACACGATGGCAGTAGAACGGATAGTGAAATTAGTCACTGAAGAAACCTCCCGAGTATGTGCCAGTGATGCTAGAGGCGGAATAATCAGGTCAACCTTACTTTCTAGGCGAGCTGAGTCTAAATTCCAATTAAAGTCCCAATTTGTGACCATTTTTCCTGACAGTGACTAATCGGATCAGTTCATCCGGCCCAACATATGGTTGGTTGATTGGATAGGCCTAGCAGAGGAGCCCTAGGTGCAGCCACCTCAACATGGTGGGCTCTCGGTCACTTGGCCAGGCTATATTGCCAGGTGAGCGAGGAGCTACACAACCGCTTAATTGTACTGAATTTGCCCCCTTTTCTGGCCCCAGAGGAGGCACCCCCTTCCCCGCAAGGGCATATAACTGGCATTTTTACACTTGAATGTCAGTTTTCATAGCAACTGACATGTATTTAACCAAAAATATGTTTACTTTAACATAACTAAAATTAATGAACAACTTTGGTATTTTTTGTAATTATCAGGTAAATTTTGAAACTTTGAGGCAATAGTTCTCACAGAAGATATTATCCGATTTGAAAAAAATCTATACCTGAAATGTCCGTGTGGATTGGCCACTTTTGCCAGGTATTACATTTCATTCCGAGAAAAATGTGGTAAAACGCTGCACCCTAGTATCATACTATAAACAATACAGAAAGATGTAACACTATTTGGTATTTGCCTTGCTAATTGAACATTACTACAAATTGTACTGATCTTGTGAGCACGCCAGTTCACGGTTTTGGCCTTCGTGGTCTTATGGTAGCGTACCAAATTCTACTTAGTAGGTCAAGTACTTGACTTTATCCTACGTTCTTTAGGTAACTACGACTCAGGCCGAATGGATGATGATGGGATGAATTAGTGGAATGAAAACAGTGGGAGGAAGCGGGACCACCCCGGAAACGGCCAAGCACACGGTGTTTGTCCACCACAAAGCTCACATAGCACAAGCAGTGATTGGTCCGACTACCTCTAGCACCTGATGTGAGTGTTTTTCCTACTGAACCAGCGTTGTCCCTCGTAGATCAAGCATCGGTTCACATTCTATGCAGACCGGCCATAATAACTAGCATGGCTCCGTTTTCTTTCTCTATTTAGAAGGTAAATTTGGTACCACCGGACATGTCAACTCTGACGCGAAGTCGTAGCAATTATAGTGGTATTAGCAGTGGTCCTAGTAGTAATAGTAGAAGTAGTAGTAGTAGAAGTAGTAATAGTGGTAGTATTGCAGTACTTTGCAGTCTTGAATAAAGAGTCAGCTTCCCAAACACATTACGATTAGTATAGGCTGACAGTAAGACCGTACGATCACGGCAAAGGCAGGGGTACTGGAGGACATTAAAAAAAGGCTGACAAGATTAGTTTCCGAACCGTCTTTCAGAGTGGCCGGGTCCGGTTCGGCCCTATAGCATTTGTGGTCGGCCCGGAATATTCTCGACCCGGTTCGGCCCGGTTAGGGTCCGGTCCAGTTTGATATTATTTGAAACGGACAGGGCAGGGCCGGGACGGGCATATTCCGGGCCGAACCGGGCGCTCCCGGCCCGTGCAGGGCTCTGCTGTCGACAGATACCTGAGCAAAGACTGTGATATAGAGAAATGGTTTTGTGCTATTGATTCTGCATCCAACGAATAGGTTCCATCTTATCCGTTTACTCTATATTCAAGCCAGAAGTGGTTCAAGTTAACAATTTGCGGTTCTAACATTTAACGGCAACACAAAGGGAGAAGACTTTTTTTGTAAACGATTGCGCGTGTATAGGGAACATATCATGGTCATCCACAAAATTGAAAAGGGTTTAAATTTATTATTACTTCCGGTTTCAACAACAGTTTCAACTTTTATCGTCATAGCATGAAACGGTAACATAGCGAGAACTGATTTTTGAAAACGAGTTACCATCTAGAGCCAATATTAAGAGTATCCAATATATTCTACCGAAACCACAAATGGTTGAAATTTACTATTACTTCCGGTTTCAATTTCTAATTTTCGCCTAATAGAAATAGTAAATGCTTCAAAATGTGGTCTTTTGCAACTAATTCAGTGCCTAAAGAATATATTTTATTTCTTTCGTTAACCTTCTACTCAAACCGGAATTGGTTCAAATTAGCCATTTCCGGTTTGAACGTTTGTTGATATATAAAGAAAACGATAACGGATATTGAGAAGTGGTTTCTGCAAATGATTTTGAGACTAAAGGCGACATATCATGACTATCTACAATACTCCAATGAATTCGGCTGTAGTTAGAATTTACTATAACTCTGGTTTCAATAACGGTTTCAACGTTTATCGCTATAGAACGAAAACGGCAGCAGATAGCGAGAAGCAGTTTGAAGCAAACAATTCAGCCTCTCAACAAACATATCGTTACTATCCATATAACTCTACCAAAGCTGGTAATTGTTAAAATTGACTAGTACTTTCGGTCCCAATACTGATTTCCGTGGAGCAAAAATGTTAAAAGATATTAAAATGTAGCTTTTTGCAATCGATTCATCGTCTCAAGAATAACTTCCTCCTTCTCCATGGCAGCTTTGATCAAAGCAGAATTTTTTAAAATTAGCCATATTCTGTTTGAACGTTCCTCGCCATAGAACGAAAACAGTAACAGATAGCGAGAACATCTTTGTCCAAATGAATTAGCGTCTCAAGGCAATATACCATAATTATTGTCAACACCCTACCGGAACAGGAATTGGTTCAAATTGACTATTACTTCCTATTTCAATTCTTTTTTCCATAGATCAAAACAATAGGAGATACCAGGATACGGTTTTTTTTTTTACGATCAACAGGAAGTGTTTCAAATTAACTATTATTTCCTATTTCAATTCTTGTTTCCAGGAATCAAAACAATAAGAGATATCAAGATACGGCTCTTTTAAAATCAATTCAGGGTAGTAGGAAAGTGTTCCTCCAAGAATTCAGCATCACAAGAATATTTTCCACCAATTCCTATTCAAACCAGAAGTAGCTGAAGTTGGCCAAGTACGGTTTCAACGTGTATTGCTACAAGTTTCTAATCTATGACTAAGAGTGGCAACTTGTTGCATATATTAGACGAGTTACCAGTACCAATACCAAACTAAAAGAAGTGAGTATCGTTTCACAGTGTGAAACGAAGATTTCCAAATTATATGAATTCAATAGTCAAACTTGAAGTAGTATTCTCATCTGTCACAAAAGAAAATGCATGTTTTTCGATAGTATCTTTATATCACCTCTCGAAATAATTAAATGTTTTAAAGGACCAATCCCTAACCATAAATCGATAAATGTATTATCTTTCGTTTTGCAACTCAGACAAGATACGATAGAAATATCGTAAACCTTAATAGAAAGACAAAACAGCTACGTTCTTTTGCAAGCTTGAAACTTACAAATATTAGCAATATATATTTACAGAGTAGGGAGTTTCTACTACGTTATTCCGTAGTTCATTGGATCCGTACAGAACTACCACCCAGATGACCCGTGTTCGAAACTTCGTGCTTTGCTTGTGTTAAGAGAAAAAAGATGATTAGAATTGTAATTGAACTCAAAATCAAGTGAAGTTAGAGATGCGCACGAGACGAGTCGTGACAGAATTTTCCTGACAAAATTCGAGTCGAGACACAGCTTTTCCAATAGAGAAATATACATTGTTCGAGTCGAGGTACTCCTTTTACAGCACATTTTCGAGACGAGACAGCCTCAAATCTTGTCTCGTGCGCATCCCTAAATCACGTCTATGATGGAGCTCAGGAAATCAGCACTTATAATTACTTTACTGTTAGGATACAGCTGAGTTGATTCACTATGTTCTATGCTATCAAATGAAGTATAAATATTACATTGAAGTTTTCCAGACAAGATTATTGGCGTGGACAGCAAACTGTATAGCGAAAAGAAAGATAGAAAGTGAAGGGTTAACTTTAAACGGCCCGCTCCAGTTGGAGTGCTTATACAGACACAGACAGATAATGAATGACACGGAGAATCAGTCGTATTAGCAAATGCTAAAACAAATCTTATGCTCTTGCTCACTTTCACTAACGTGTCTGCTCACTACGGACGCATCGTAAGTATATACACTAACATATAGCCACGAGAGAATATATAGGCCGAACTCAGATTTTGAATACAGTGTCAAAAGTTCATTTCCGTAAACTGTAAAAGGCAGTGATGCTCAAGCAATAATAGTTCACTTATGTTCTATTAAATCCACTTGTTCTATTCATTGGATATTACAAATAGTATGCAAACTTGCAAACTAAAATGAAATATAACAAAAATTAAAACAAGATGGTAATCGATACAAATGTAGAGAATGAATATGACATGCCCGAGTATGATGGAGGAAGCTATTTGTTTACTTCTTGGCCAACCACTAAGAGCATTTATAAATCCATATCCTACTTTGTTATGTGCAATTAGTACATTCAATATTCACGAACGACGACGAACTGAAGGGTATGAGGATACCGTTGGAAGTAAAAACTGTAGTCATAATATTATAGTTAAACTAAGCAACGGTGAAAATAGTGGGGAAATTAGAATGACCAATACTGAACAGTTTACATCGCTCATTTTGAAATACGGCTAGGAGATTAAACTTACAAGAAATGACAAAAATCAGTGAAATTTGGCGTTATACTAAGCATGGTTTTGGGGGGAAAAACGAGGATCTCCGGTGGGGAAACTTCAGTTGATATCTTGGGGGGAACAAAATGTGATTGAGGGGGACAAATCCCCCTCATCCCCCGGTAATTCGCACCATGAAAAAAAGGATACCATAATTAACGATATACAGTAAAGGGTTAATATGAATAAACTGTGTTCTGATGAGCAGGCCTACTGTACTACTAGAAAATAGTTTGTTGATGGAATGTAATATTGGAGTTCTTTCAGATCTGTTTGCATATCCTACGCTTCTCTATATTCTGTATTTTTAATGTTACATAACAACATTGTTATTATTATATAAATAGTTTAGCAGAATAATAATAAGCTGCCATTTTTTCTAATGCCTTGGGATGGGCACGAGTCGAGCTAAAACACGACTCGAATTCAAGTCGAGTTTTGAGTCGAATCAAAGGTAATTTTCTCGAATCCAGTTCCGAGACGAGTCAGTTTTTGACGTCGAGTTTCGAGTCGAGCCGTTTGATAAATGGCTCGCTCGTTCCGCTTGTTTTAGAATGACTTCCCGCATTTATACACAGCATAGGTTGGAAGGTCATTTCTATATCAACTTCATGAATTAAAGGGAACTTGTATTCCTCGAAAGGAATTTGTTTTGTCCTTCAAGGTCAATAGAAGAATGAAAACGCTGATACTAGGAGTATTTTAACACGCGACTCACTACAACGATATAACAGAATGCTGCCTCCGGCTGTTAATAAAAGGCTTAACTAGCTGGAACTCGCTAGTATAGTAGCAACGTTCTGTGCCGAACAACCATGTGCTGTGTAAGAAATGCTAGGGGTTGTTCTGTCCATGCGAGCCGACCACGTGGGTGCTCCCTGGCTCTAACACTCACACAAATAATCTTCTCTGGACGCTGCAGGCAAGGTTTTTAGGTTCATCGAAACAATAAATATTTCTCACTTGCCACTATCAACAAATAAACAATTAAAACATCGAGATGGAAGTTAAAATTTCTAACCTCTAAAGCATAATTGTTTGTTTCAAGTTTGTTTGTGCAAAGGCAATCAAGGAACACACTAAGTTAGTCACTTTATACTTTATGTCCACAACAAAATCCTTGCAATTTCTTTCTGCAATAACATTAGAAGTATTTTCTTTTATGATGATTTTTTTTCATTTTAATTTGTATGAATGTAGTATTTTCTTTTAGTAACGTATTGATAATATCAGTGCTTCTTGCACACATTGTGCATCATGTAAGTTGTTGAAAATATACACTAAATATCACGATTGTATATGTTAGGAATATGAATTACAATAATTAAAGAGCTCCTCCGTGGCTAAGCGGATAGCGTACGCGCATTTGGCGTGGGAGACCCGGGTTTGATTCCCGGAGGGAGCTCATGTGGTTCGGATTCCACGTTAATCAGTAGGTCCACGTCTCATATAGCCTCGCTGCTGAACGGGACGTTAAACTCAAACTCAACTCAACTTAACTCAACTACAGTAATTAAACTTGATCTCGGGTTTAAACCTGTTTATTTACGTTTAAGTCAGCCGTGTTACCGACTGAGCTAGGACAGCCCCAATTTATCCTTATATTACCGGTATATTTTACTTTATCACAGCACATCCCGTAATGACAGCGTTCATAAAAGATTTTAACTGGGGAGAAATCAATCAAAAAAAAATCAAGACTACCCTGAAAACATATAACACGCCCCGCCATTGATATGCACCCACATACATTTTAGAAGGTCAGCGCCGTTGGTTCTATCTGTTGTGTTTGAAATCAGTGTTTCTTTCAGAAACTATGTTCCAGGGGGGCACATTTGGTATTCCGGGGGACACTGTTGATATTATTCTATTATAGACGTATTATTTTGGTCTCTTCCGGGGGTACTCTCACAGCTCCGGGCGAGCAGTGCCCCCTAAAAACACTTCTGGAAGAAACACTGTTTCTTATATACCAAATCTAATATAAATAAAATAAAAAGTTTGTTTATGTGTCTGTCTGTCTGTTTGTATGTATCTAGGGATGCGCACGAGACAAGATTTGTGGCTGTCTGGTCTCGAAAGTGTGCTGTAAAAGTGATGTCTTGACTCGAAAAATATATATTTCACTATTGGAAGAGCCGTGTCTCGAGTCGAATTTGGTCAGGAGAATCCTGTCTCCACTCGTCTCGTGCGCATTCCTTTATGTATCTGTGTGCTGCCTGGAGACCAGACGAGAGGACCGAGAGTTAGCAAATTTTGATCTTGGGTACCTTGGTCCAGGCCCCAGATAAAGATGAAGCGTTCTTTTTTTTTAAAATCGAACCAGGGGTTTCAGGAGACATTTACAGGGACATGTAAATGTAGTAGAAAATATTAGTGTCGAATTCATAGTATCGCACTCGCTGAAATCAACGGTGATACTACTACAGGCGTTGACTTCCAAATACAGCCACCATGCGAATAATGGGTTTCTCAGATAGTTATTAATAAATGCAAGAAATAAATTATCAATAATAAATGGGAATAGATAGGAATACATTTTGAAAGAAAGAAACGAAACTGTAAACATACATAACCATATCTGACTTTGCATAATCTATCCTAAACACCAATCACTAATCTAACAACAAGAAAGTAGACTTTGGTAAATTAACTTCGGTGTCATTTTTCGCGAGGTAGTATTGCACATTTAAAATATGAATATTTAGGGATGCGCACTAATCGACATGTCTCGAATCGCGACTGGAATTCGAGTCGAGACACAATTTGTAAAATTCGAGACGTGTCGAGACAAACGTATTTCTCGACTTTAATTTTCGAGTCGAGACACGAGTCGAGTCGAGACTGTTCGTAAACATCTCGACTCGACTCGAATGTCTCGAAAATCTTTCTATAACTTTTATAATTATTTTGAAGAATGTATTCACTCACAAACAACCTTAAAATCAATTCCAGCATTTATTACTTTAGAAAGGTACAGAACGGATAAACTTAATAGTTAATCTTTCGAAATCAAGATTTAGTTTTCAGCTCAATTCACTTAATTAAAAGTAATAATTAATGTTGTGATATTTGATTTTAATAATAATAATAATAATAATAATAATAATAATAATAATAATAATAATAATAATAATAATAATAATAATAATAATAATAATAATAATGCTCTGGGGAACATTCACGTGAGCATCCATGTGTCTAGTGGAGCTCGAGCAAGGCACAATGACGGCCAAGGCGTATCGCACACTGCTTGCAGACTACGTACACCCCTTCATGACAACCATGTTTCCCAACGGAAGTGGTATTTTTCAACAAGAAAATGCACCATGTCACAAGGCCAGGAGTGTGATGAAGTGGTTCGAGAAATGTTCAAGAATGTTTTATATCTGTTGACGGTGTGCAAATTACAAGGGGGATGAGGGAAATCCCCATTGGTAATACTGAATGTTGCTATAAGCAAAGATTTCAATCTATGTCAAAGAACTATGTGCTGTGTAATTAAAATGCTATGAGTAGTTCTATCTGTAGTGTGTATGAAATAAATTATTAAGAAATGCAACCTATGTGGCTTTCCGATTCCAAAAATGGCTTTGGTTTGAATAACATCATAAAACAATAAAAAGAAATTAAATTTTATTGTCAAACCAGCATCCTTTCAAACTGAGACAGAAAAAGATTGACATGCTTGTGTCTTTGTTCAGAACGAGAAAACTCATGAAACAATGGTTAGTCACTGATGAAACTGGCATTAAGAGAACTTGTATTTCTATAAAGGATTTTTATACATACATATAACCACCAGCCCTCGGAATGAAATCTTCTGAAACACTGATCCCGATGCATGGTTTAACATTTTACATGGATCGGGAACACTATCACAAAATATTTAAACTTGAATCGATTGGAAAATGGAAATGAAAGCTGTTTGTAAGAATCATTAAAAAAAACTTTAGGTATTCCTTGCTTTTAGGATAGTCCTCATTTGATATAATAAACGCTACTATACTTTTGAAGGCAATAATTTATTCCGAGTTAATACATTTTTAAACACTTTCAAAAAGTGTGTTTACATTTGTCAGACATGAGACGAGACGAGGCATTTCAAGAGACGTCTCGTCTCATCTCGGAAACCTAGCTGCCGAACCAGGATATGATCAAATTAGAGACTAAAGCATAGTTGTCAACTTTATCCAGTGTAAATAAAGTAGGATTGAAACCTATTTTATCCAGTGTATACCAAAGCGTCAAGGGAAGGGCGATAATTATTTCATAAGTTCACACACGGCACGATCAAGCACTGAATCTATTGAAATCTTACTACGTAATAATTATCAAGTATCTGCACTTTTTCTATTAAAATTCATAGTATATTCTATCATAATATAAATTGTCACTCATGTACTGTATGCTAATGTAACTCATGATAAAAGTGTTTTGTTTTAAAACAAAATGAAACGGTTAAGGTGGACTCTGGCGAGTAGAAGACATGCAATTTATTAAATCGCCTCGCAACCTTCTTGGCCACACACTTAGGTTACACTCTTCAACTTTTTTCCATGTTATCTAAAGTATTGACTAATCTTAAATTCGCATTGCCAATTTGGATTTTCTAACAATTAATCTGTTGCAACTTAATTTGGATGCAAAATCCTGACTTAATTAGCATTTAAGAACTTAACAGTGTGCATTAAAACGATGACAAATATAGTGAAATCCCAGTTTCAAATTTCATGTCTACCTTGAATCTAAATACCATTGCCGTCATTTCCGTCAATGTTGAAAGGAGCCGGAACTTGCAATAGATCTCAATTTTTCGCTTATATAATCTTTACTTCACACTATGTGTTCATAAAATTTTAAAGAAAAAAATCAAGTGAAATCTTATGTTTTACATCCCACGTTTATGGCGGTTAGGCTAAAGGAGACGGTGATGATGAGAGATGAGGGAAATGGTGGAATGAAAAATGTGAGAGGAAACGGTAGAACCCCGAGAAAACACACGAGCACAGTGTTTGTCCACCACAAAGTCCACACAGCGCGAGCTGGGATCTAACAAGGAACCCCAAGCACCGGAGGTGAACGCTCTACCACTGAGCCACCGCGCCTCCAAAATTTTAAAGAAATATTAGTTACTAACAAGTAACACTTCCGATGTGTAACACTTTGATTTTGATAAAATTTGGCAGGTAGATATTACACATGAAATAAACGAATACGTGTCCTCTATTTTCTGCGGAAAAACAGTTTTAGGGGGCAAAAGCCCCGACGTAAAATTTTGAAGGTTGACGGCCCGCAAGGCGAAGAAATTGAACAGAAGTAAACGAAATTTTACACACATATTGCAGACAAAATTAGGGAATACGTGCTTCGTATTTTCCTTAAAGAAACGGTTAAGTGGGGCACGGAACCCTCCAAAACTTTCATCACGAAATATTGAAAGTGCTAGTAACAGTATGTCAGATGTGTGTAAAGAACATGAAGAATTGCAACGAAACTTTGTGTAAGAACAATACGCAAAAAATAAAGGAATACGGTTTTTTTATATTCTGCGGAAAAACGGTTTTAGGGGGAAAAAGCCCCACCCAAATTTTTTTAATTGAGACCCGAAAGGCCAGAGGATGTTAACCGAAGTCAATGAAATTTTGCATAGATACTGTAGACATAAAATTAGGGAATGCATATTTCTTATTGTCCTGAAAAAAAAAAAGAAACCAGTTTAGATGATTCACAGACCCCTCCAAAACTTTGATCGTAAAATATCAAAAGTGTTAATGACAGTATGTCACAAGTGCTTGAAGAACATGAGGAATTGGAACAACACATTGAGTAGGGACAATACGCAAAAAAAAAAAACGAATACGATTTCTTATTCTGCTGAAAAATGGTTTTCGAGGGGCAAAAGCCACACCCAAAATTTTTAAATTTGAGGCCCAAAAGGCAAGAAGAACTGCACCGAATTGAATTACATTGGGCACATATATTGTAGACGTAAGATGAGATAATTAGGTTTCGTATTATCCTGAAAAAAACGGTTGAGTGAGGCACGGACCTTACAAACCGTTGATTACTAAATATCAAAATTGCAAATAAGCATATGTCGGACTTTCCTAAAGAATATTTCGAATTACAACGAAACTTCGTATATTCCAAAACAATAAATGAACCGTTTTAATTTTTGCGGGAAAACACTTTTGGGACCTAAGCCCCATCCGAAAAAAAGTAATTATTTTCTTAATGGCCCAGGAAGGAGTGGACCGAAGCAAATGAAATTGTGTGTAGATTTTATATACACCCTATGTGAAGAAGCCCTTTCGTGTTTCTCAAGTTTTCCTATCCGTTGCTTCAAATTTGGCAGATCAAGAGCAAACTGCAAATAAATCGACACGTATTTTTGTTTATACGCAAAACATTATAAGGGTTAAAAGTGCCTCCTGAAATACTGTAAAAAACGCTATACTGTTTGTGTTTGTAGTTGATCTGAAAAATTTAAAGAAATCGAATGGAGACACGACACATGTGAAACACGAAGGGCCATAGTTCACACACCAATATCTACATACAATTTCATTCGCGTTGGTCCACCCCTCTCGCCCCTCAAAGCCTCGGTCCACTCAACAGTTTTTTGTTTCAGGAAGAATACGAAACATATATTCCCTCATCTTACCTCTGCAATACTTGTGCACATATCATTCATTCATTTCGGTCCATTTCTTCTTGTCTTTCTTGCGTCAAATTTCAAATTTTTGTGTGGGAGCCTTTGCCCCCTAAAACCATTTATCCACAGAAAATTAAAAAAAACGCGTATTCGTTTATTTTTTGCCTATTGTTCATACAAAAATTTCGTTCAAATTTTTCATGTCCTTTACAAACATCTGACATACTGTTACTAGCACTTTTGATATTTCATGATCAAAGGTTTCGAGGGGTCCGTGCCCCACCTAACCATTTCTTACAGGAAGATACGAAACTCGTATTCCCTTAGTTTATATCTGCAATATCTGTGCAATATTTCATTCACTTTAGTTCACTTCTTCTTATCTTTCGGGAGTCAACTTTAAAAATTTTGGGGTGGGCTCTTTACCCCCTAAAACCGTTTATCCGCAGAAAATAAAAACAACAGTATTCGTTTATTTTTAGCGCATTGTCCATACACAAAGTTATGTTGCAATTCTTCATGTCCTTTACACGCATCTGACATACTGTTACTAGCACATTCGATATTTCGTGATCAAAGGTTCGGTGCCCCAAACAACCCTTTTTCCATGAATATACTTAACCCGTATTCCCTCATTTTATGTCTACAAAATCTGTGCACAACTTCATTAAGTTTGCTTCATTCTTTTTGCCTTTCGGGTGTCAACTTTCAAAATTTTTGGTGGGGGACTTTGCCCCCTTAAACCGATTTTCCGCAGAAAATAATAAACAGTATATGTTTATTTTTTGCGTATTGTCCATACAAAAAGTTATGTTGAAATTCTTCATGTCTTTAACACACATCTGAAATACTGTTAATGGCACTTTTGATTTTTCGTGATCAAAGGTTTGGATGGTTCGGTGCCCCACCCAACAGTTTTCTGAAGGAAAATACGAAACCCGTATAATCATTTCACGTCTACAATGTCTGTGCAAAGTTACATTCACTTTGGTTCACTTCCTCTTAGCATTCAGCATCAACTTTCAAAATTTTCTGGTGAGTTTTCTTTTTTTTTGCAACCTAAAAACCGTTTCTCCGCAGAAAATAAAATAACTATGCGTTTGTATTTGACGTTTTGTCCATACACAAAGTTATGCTGCAATTCTTCATATCCTTTACACACATCTGACATGCTGTTACTAGTACTTTCGATATTTCGTTATCAAAGGTTTGTAGGGGTCGGTGCACCAAACAACCCTTTTTTTCAGGAATATACTAAACCCGTATTCCCTAATTTTATGTATACAATCTGAGCACAACTTCTTCACTTTGGTTCATTTCTTCCTGCCTTTAGGGCGTCAACACTCAAAATTTTGGGTAGGGGCTTTTGCCCCTAATGAACGTATTTTTTCAGAAAATAAAACACAGTATTTGTTTCTTTTTTGCGTATTATTCATAGACAAAGTTTTGTTGCAAGTCTTGATGTCCTTAGACACATCTGACATACTGTTATTAGCACTTTCGATATATCATGTTTAAAGGTTTGGAGGGGTCTTTGCCCTACCCAACCCTTTATTGCAGGAGTATACGGAACCCGCTTTTTGTCATTTTACATCTACAATATCTGTACACAATTTAATTCACTTTGGTTCACTTGTTTTTGCCTTTCACGTGTCAAATTTCAAAAATTTTGTGTTGGGGATTTTGCCCCCTAAAATGTTTTTTCGCAGAACATAAAAAGCCCGTATTCGTTTGTTTTTTCGTATTGTCCAAATGTAAATTTTCGCTGCAATTCTTTATGTTCTTTACACACATCTGACATACTGTTACCAACACTTTTGATGTTTCGTGATCAAATGTTTGGAGGGGCCCATGCCCCACCCAACCGTTTGTTTTAATAAAATACGAAACCCGTATTCCTTCGTTTTACGTCTGCAATATTTGTGCACAATTGCACTCATTTCGTTTCAGTTGTTCTTGCCTTTCGGGTGTCAACTTTTTAAATTTTGATTTGGGCTTTTATATTAAATCTTTGCATTATATAATTTTTTTAGATTGTGTTTTGGGGGAGAATGAGAGAAATGGTTTCCTCTGATATCTGTTTCTTGCCATTCATCTTGTTTGAACTGCTTAAGTAAGGACATTTTGTAACTTTTGATGTCACCCAACTCCGTCACGATAATAAAATTGTCATTTTTAACAATTTGTTTTATTCTCTTATTTGCAGTTTGCCACACTGATATATTTGTTACAAAATTGAGGTTTGGTCCAACGCCTTTCGAATTCGCAACCAACCGAAGCGCCGAGCTTTTGCGGTTGCCTGCTATTGCAGGAAAAGGAGAATTGCAGGTGGTAATGCACTTTTGGAGTCGTGTATACAAAACAAAAAACATCATCGTAAGAACATCCAGCTATTATGTTGTGGACATTCCCAGTCTCCAGTTTATAACAACACAAATTACAGTCTTGTTGATAAAATCGTTATTCATCAATCCTTCTTTGCAAATAGAAGAGAGGAAATATGAACCACCATATATATGTGTTATTGTTTACCTAGGAAATTTTTTGAAAGGAGTAGTACCATCTGAAAGTTAATTACGTGGAAAAGCTATAGTGAAGTGACGTTATCGGAGAAACGACGTATTGAAAAGTATTTCTTTTTATTCATTACCTGATATCAAAGACGGCTATAACAAACGATGATTATCCACATAGTGTGACATACCTATGGTCCATCTGTGACTTTTTAAAACTTTTCCATTTTAGAAAAGAGGAACTTAGTAAAATAAAACTTTACTTACTATAAATCTAACACTTATTAATCAAGAACTTGAAATGACAGTGATTTACTTATATATCGTTTAAAGACATTTGAAAAATTACCTTCATTTAATTTTTTAATGGATCCTTCGTTGTCCTCCTGAAATGTGAGATTACATTGGCCTCTTGAATGTTATTTGATTTCACATATATATGTAGATTGGCATTTTTTATTATTATTGAAAGTTTCATGATATATAGTGATACTTCTCTGAATAAGTTAATCTAAAGCTTTAACACGTTAGCTGCCAATGGTGAATTTTGTTGTTCACCGGTAGAGTGCCAAGCGTACTTACTTACATAATTCTTGTTTTGTTCATATTTTTTAAACATAATATTAATATTGAAAGATAATCTAAGGCAAGGTATTGAATCCGCGTGCATAAAAGTTGGGGATCCGATCGGACCTACGTGTGTATATCTTGTTTATGGGCAAAGTGATAAATTACAGTTCAACTGGCAACTCTGTTAGAAAGTTATTTGTTTATTACTACATGTGTAGAAGTGACAAGTGTGGATATATTCTTCTTGCTTTTAGTGCTAATAAGTAATATCTTTGTGCAATGAAAAACGAAGAAATATGCGCAGAACTCGATCTCATTAGTAATATCAGTGTAGTGGTCAAGATTTTTCTGAAAATGCAGCAAATGACAGGGACACTGACATCTTGTGAAAATAAATTAGAATAAATAATGAATCCATTGTAAAACTTTTAACATGTCACTGAAAAAGCAAAACATAGGTCCGGTCGGGTCTACAAAAGCAACAAATGCTTGTTACTTGATATTTAGCGCACCTAGCGGCGTTAATAATCAATATCAAAGACCACACCTACATGTGTAATGAAAACACTACAGTTCGTTAACAGTAGAGACAGGATTTTACAATACATGTACTCTAACGTCAATTCGACGAATTAGAAATTGTGGGTCCGATCGGACCTACAAGAACATTTTCTTAGATCACTCCCGTAGGTCCGATCGGACCCACATGGCAGCTAAGGTGTTAAACAATTGATTATTTTTTTTCTTTTTTGATGAAGCTGTGAGTGAAATACAAGTATTTTTTTTTATTTTGTCCTCTCTTGAATGACTTAATGATAAAATGTTTTGTCAAAACAATATTAACGTCACTCCATGAATGTTACTGTTCTATGAAATTGATGGGGTGTTCTTCCGCAACTGGTTGTATTTTTATCTTTTATATTTTAATATGTTGATACATTAATTTGTCTTGACAACTTCTGTTTTTTTGTTTTTTTTCTTTTACTTCATGGAGAAATAAATGTATCCTCTTCTATATTTACTATATTTTATTTCAACTTTCACTATGAAATAGTTGTATTAATTGATATAGTACACTTACTGAAAATAAGCCACAAACTTTTCGACTTCTGGAAAGAGAACCAAAGGATGACCCGTGTGTTTTGATGAAACAAGGACCTGTTCCTTCCAGTAATTTGAGGATTAATAATTATAAGTTTACAAATTTTGTCTTGTTTTGTTTTAGTAATAATAGATAGTAGAATATAAATTTAAAAATAGAGTTATATTTCTATCCTCTTTAACTGTCGGCGGTCTCTGTCAATCAACATACGAGTTACGTCTGTATGCGTTTGTGCTGTACGTGTCCCTTCATGTTTCCCCTTCACTATCACATCACACACAGTGGACCTAGGGATATTTAGGAGTGTGGAAATCTCGCTTTCAGACTTCTGACAAAAGTTATGCTCAATCACCTGACCATGTTCGAAGTCCGTGAGTTCCGCGTTGCGCCCCATTCTGCTTTCCCACGATGTCTAATGACTACTGAGGTAGCTGGTAATAAGTACCAGGCAGTAGGAGGCAGCACAATGCACCTAATATAAAAACGTATATTTTTGGTTGTATCCGGATACTTTTGATCACATAGTGCATAATCTTAGATTGTAAGCTTAAGATTTAAAGAGTAAAATCATTAGTCGATTGTCAGCTTTTATCTCAAAACCCAAAGTTATTGGTGGGGTTAACCCTCGAGTAGTCGCGCCGCGGTCAAAAGCACCGCAGAGAAATTACTTTTTATCTTGTGCCCACTCTGTTTGTCCGACAGACTCCACCGTCTACCTAATCTTACTCCTCACCTTTCCGAAAATTCCTGCTCAATCACTCCCTCATCCGTTGTTTAGTTTAACTACTAAAGATTGTTTAGTGACTCTGCGGTGCTTTCCACCGCGCGCGACTAACCGTGTAATGTTTTATCTCAGTGTTTCGCTGTGCACGTGACCATTGCTTTGGAGATGTTTTAAGCTTTATAAACATAAATATTATTTTAATGGATGGAAGAGAGGTCAACAAAGTTAACAAACTGATACCAAGTGTGGAAAAAGAGGAAATTAGAAATGAACAGCTTAAAAGAGCGGAGGGAAATGTCGGGAATGGACTATTCGGATAAATCAGCCATGATGATCTCGTAAAACCTTTGTCTGAGAAAGATCATAACTAAAAAGATAATGTAGAAGTGAGTGAACACGAAAGTGGAAGTGAGGAGTCTGCGAGCCAGTCTGAAGATTTTAAACCCAGAAATGACCAGCGATTCCCCGAATGTAGTCAGCGCAGCAGAGACCGAAATAAGGGACGACGAAGTGTAAAACAGTGTAAATTTGAATATGACCTAGAATAATTCAATGTAGTGTTGTATAGGTAAAGTTTCAAAATAATAGGACCGTAAAATAATTCAATATAAATTTGATTTGATTTGATTTGATTTCAATTTTGCGCCCCTTTCAGCATCAAGGCTATGTAAGACGTAGACCTGCTGCTTAATGTGGGATCCGAACCACATGAGCTCCCACCGGGAATCGAACCGGGAAGTTCCACACCAAAGGGGCGTATGCTAACCGCTTAGCTACGAGTGAGCTATAATTGAATGTAAAATGTGCTTTGAAGCTTTGTTTTATTGTTATGTGTATATAGCGTTTATTTTACTAATTTACTATTGCATTTCTAATTTTAGACGAACCAAAGAGTTGACAAAAACAAAAGATTGTCATCAGAATTATAATTCTCAATAAAACCAGTGCGTAGTTATTTATGTAAAAAATATGTAACGAAAAAAAATTATATTCCAAATAAGAAATAAAAAAGGAAACAGTACATGTCTAATAGTAGGTTCCACTAATAGTTACTACTGTAAAACTTATTATAATAATAAATATTTTAATCCCTCTTAATCAGAAAATATACAAAATTACGTTTCTAATACAAGAAAAAAATGTTTAAAACGATATTTGCATCACATTATGTTCGTGCGGTCCTTTTGACCGCACGCGACTACTCGCGTTACTTTTTCAGCGCGACTTCTCGCGAGGTAACTTTTCATCAATGATCTTAAACTATGTCCTATACTGACTCATATTCAATAATAGTCTTTCATGTTAGATGAGATGAAAACACTCATAAAATTTAAATGTTGGCAATGTAGTATTCGTTAATAAATTTTGGTAAAATTGTAATATCATAATTTCATCTATTTGATCATAACTCATTTGATATATCATGTCCTTTTTGTTTACCATAACCATTTACTGATTTTATTTTTGACATTTAAACCTACAGTCAGAGGTAACGTGGAAAAAATCACATGAATTGTAACATTGGACCTACTGGACCTATATAGTTCTTTACCTGATAGGATGTGAACTGAGCTTTACATCTTTAATACATTTACAATGTTAAATACAAACAACAATAGGCATTGGTTATATATATATATATATATATATATATATATACAGATGGTGATCAGAAAAATGGAAACACCTGAACGAAATTTCAACTTACAAGATTAATATAGTTTCGGGCCACCTTTCGCCTTCAGAACAGCCTTGATGCGACGTGGGTTGGAGGCATAGAGGTCGTGAATGGTAGCAAGTGGAATTTTACACCATTCCTCGTGCAGGGCATCGGTCAGTTCTGTGAGAGAGGATGGAGGTGGAAATCGTCGCCGGAGTCGTGTTTCCAAGACGGACCACAGATGTACAATTATGTTGAGATCAGGGGATTGGGCGGGCCAGGGGAGGTGTTGAACTTCATCCCGATGTTCCTCAAACCACGCTGCAACAACGCCAGCTGTGTAAATGGGTACAGTATCATCCTGGAAGATGGCGTCATTGTCCGGGAACAACATCCGGACCATAGGATGCCAGTGGTCCCCTAAAATTGCGACATAATCGTTGGCAGTGATTCGTCCGCTAAGTGTGACCACATGACCCAATGAAAACCATCATATTGCGGCCCACAGCATCACCGAGCCGCCGCCATGTTTCTGAGTTGGGCGGAGACACTGCAGATCATAAACTTCTTTGGGCGTTCTCCACACATAAACACGGCCCGTGGTTGGGAATAGGGTGAAGGATGACTCATCCGACCATATCACACGTTTCCAGTCCTCAACGGTCCAAGTTTCATGGTGGAGGCACCATTTGCGGCGTGCGAAAGCGTTATGGTCCCTGATGAGCGGTTTGGCCCGTGCAACACGACCCCGTAAGTTCATGTCCTGTAATTCACGGCGGACTG
Source organism: Thermobia domestica (assembly GCF_964235325.1). NCBI lineage: Eukaryota > Metazoa > Arthropoda > Insecta > Zygentoma > Lepismatidae > Thermobia > Thermobia domestica. The sequence continues at coordinate 103,605,204 of NC_137458.1, forward strand.
TGATTGTCGAAACAGGGTGGGAGAGGTGCTGATTGAGTTCCTCCGTCGCTTGCTCTGCAGTAGTGGCACGAGAGTTCTGCGTGACAATGCGCTTTAATACCCGGCGTGACCTGTCACTCATGATTTTCTTCCTCCCACTGTTCCGCTTCACCGATGTGGTTTTCCCGTGTGTTGTGTAGGCCGGCATTACCTTAGACACTGTCCCACGCGACACACCTAACACAGTAGCCACTGCCGTCACACTCACTCCACATAACCGCGCACTAACAATTTGTCCTCTTTCAAAATCTGAGAGGTCTCCCATTTTACACTACCTCCGTCTGCTGCAGCCACTGGACACTGCTGTTCCACTGCGCCTGACGTAGTATGGAGACCGACCTAACACACCAGCACCAGCGGTCTGGCGCTGCGGGCGACACGACACCACTGCCAACCCATGCATCTGACGTGTTGCCAACTACAGGTGTTTCCATTTTTCTGATCACCATCTGTATATAGTGTTTCGAAACAGCACCGACAACGTTTGAGAGGTGTTGCTGACACCAAGATAAGGTAAACAGTATAGACCATCCTGGGTGCACAAATGCTTCCTTTCGGAGATATAGGCTGCGGAAAACGTGAAAAAAAAGAAGTTTAAAGTTCTATAGCATAAAAACTATAGTAGTCGGGTCAAGACTTCCTTTAGGAAACAACAAGTGTCTTATCCAGATATCCGTGTTTCAGAATCATGGGGTAATTCAGCAACAATTTTTATGGAGGTTGTTGGAGAGTACTTCAAATTACTGATGCGCAAATGCAAGACGAAGACCAAGAACCGGGTGGTCTTGATCTTGCGCATCTAGTCTTGGTCTTGGTCTTGCTTGCAAGAGTTTTGCAAGTCTTGCTTTTAAGAAATCTTATGCATTTCGTAGGTAAATTTCACTCTGGGTATAAGGGATAATAAATTTTAGCGTGGTCTTGATCTTGCACATCTAGTCTTGGTCTTGGTCTTGCAGTGGACCCCTGGTCTTGGTCTTGCTTGCAAGAGTTTTGCAAGTCTTGCTTTTAAGAAATCTTATGCTTTTCGTAGGTAAATTGTACTCTGGGTATAAGGGAAAATAAATTTTACAATGCACCAATAGCAACGAAAATACAATGTACGTTTTTAAATATATATAGTTACCTTTCTGCAAGTTTGTTTATAATGTCAACATAGGTGATGACCTTTATTTATAATGGGTGCGCACACATTATTACCTGTAAGATAAATCACAACGTTTCGTAATCTATTTATGCTTAAAGTTCATTTTTTCATGTTTTATGCAGCCTATAACTCCGAAAGGAAGCAATGTTCATCCAGGATGGTGTATACTTTTTGTCCTTTCTGGGTGTTAGGAATCACCTCCCAAAAGTTTTCAGTGTGGTTTTGAAACACCCTGTATATATGTTAGTTTATTACAGATCATTCGAAACGGAAAAAAAAAATTATTAAAGCAATATGTTTTGTTTTGCATTAATTTTCATACCTATGTGATTATTTAACTCATTAAATACGGGTACCCGAAATAAAATACATATTAACTAGAAAGAAGTAAAGGAGTATTTCTCCTAATAGCGGTATATTACATATAGGAAAAGCACGTGTCAATTCTGGAGCAGTCTTCACTCATCACTATTGCGTGACATAGGCAAATCATCTTACTGCACTTTTTGCAAAAGTATCTGCTCTTAATGTTTTGCACATGTAACATCTTCCTCGTTTCCCTACTTGAGGAGGTACATATATTGCTCTTTTGTGACAGTTATTTTATTGCTGAGCATCTACAGTCAACCCAGACAACATTGCCGCTGATTTTCGAAGGTCTATAGGATTCAGTTTATTCAGTGCTCTCTGTATCAATTCATCCTCTATCCAATATTTTTTGTCAGTTGCTTTAGATATTGTTTCCGTTTCAACTTATTCTCTGTCTTCACTCAATGTATAACATTACCATACATGGCTGTAACATTTAAGATGTGATAAAAACATTACAGGTATATGAAGAGTCACAATATTACTAGCGCGGGTACGGACTTTTTCATTTCGCACTTCTTTTCTCCATTATGTTTCATTATCTTTATCCACACAATATTGACTATAGTTAGTTTCATCACTGACAGAGTCTTCCCCATTGGATTGCGCGTATCTATCAGTATCATTCTCACTGCAAATACAGAAATCAGGATCTTGATCACCATCATCCTCTTCACATGATATGATTGAAGAATGTGTTCAAATAGTGTTCCGTTTACGGTAGCTTGGCGCTTGGTTTGACACAAAACCTGGCTAGCGAATCTTAGCAGTCCTTCCATTTCTTTCCCCTTATCGCAGTGGTAACAGTGGCACTAACTCATCATCTTAAGCACTAGTACGGTTTGATATTTCCAAGTTGCATACATTTGGAAACAGTTTACTTCTTCTCTAATCAGGGCCCGTAACTTGTGTGGTACAGGGGAGTGGTAACTACCCCCCAGGAAGGTTCCCCGCCGGTCGAAGGAGCCCATTTTGAGGCCAAATTTTATTAATCCATATACGATACGAACATGAAATTATAAATGAAGCATCAAACAGTTTCACTACATTACATAAACCAGCGCGGAAAAGGTAAATAAAACAAAAGTGAGTGGTGCGCCCACTTCAGTGAAAACGTGTACTATTAGGGGCCCTAGAAATAACATGTTTTCGTATGATTTTGAGATTTGTCAATGTTGTCCCCTGAATTAATTTCTCATGTATGGAAGGGGCCCAGGGGCGTAGGTAACGGCCCCGCAGACCTTGCCGTGAGGGAGCGCCACAGTTTCGGGGGGAGGGGACATAAATAGTAAGCGAAAGATAGAAAGAGGAGGGCCCTAGAATGAGAAAAAACTTTTTCTAGGAGGCCCAAATACACGTATTAATGCTTCCCTCCAGAAAACCTCTAAGTCTCTAATGTGAATTTATTGGTACAGTTCTGCTAATAGTTAACTATATCAGGTTGGTCTCTTTAAACCTTGGATCGTGGAGAGAAACAATCTTAGAGGAGGATAGTATTCAGATTTTAAGAAGGTGGGGAAAAGAGAGCGAGGATGAGAAAGATGAGAAGAAAGAAATAAAGAGAATAAAAGAAACACTTCTACATTTACTTCATAATGAATGTAAGCACATGTAAACGAAAAAGGGCTATCGGAACCCACCACAATAATATTTCTGGAAGTTTTGGCAACATTCTGGCGTAATATATTTCCCGCCAATTCTGGGGCCTTGATGTTTGGCCTAATTCTGGTCTTACAGCAGTGGCGTATCCAGGTGACGGTCAGGGCCCCCCGGAGAGAAAACTTTCCTTTCTTATATATTTAAATAAAACACATGCCAGAGTTTGAAGCTCTTAAAAGTAACTCTAAGTAGCAGTACTAAAACTCACCGTCCCCCAGAAGTCCGTCCTCTATCCACCCCTGCCTTGCAGAAGCTATCGTCTAGGCATTCACCTCGTGGGACTGAGGAAAACCTTAATAAGCAATTCCAGCCAGAGCTAGGTTCATGCTCACCCTCGATCTACCTATTTTAATGCCGTCTTTGTGTTGGACAGTGTCTGCTAAGGCATCCAAACAGGGTAAATGCGTACTGCTTTAAAATGTTTAAATGTTAAATTCGCTTTATACTGTACTTTGAACACGTAATTCAATGTGTATTATATTCTTCTTGCAGCAGCATGCTTCATTTCCTAATACTTTAAGTCTATGGTTGTTAGTATCTATAATTATTGCATTATACTAATCCTTCTCAAAGCTCATTCCATTAGTATGAAATTCTAGACTTGGCAATTTGCAACATTGCAAACCTTCAGCACAGGCAATAATGTGGCGAGAAAATTTCCACCTATACTCGCATCGAAATTCTCAGCCTCAGTTTACAATCAGTACAAGAGGTTTCTGTCGCCTTATCATGAAAACAACGCTGTCCAGCGAACCTAACAGTCTTCGCTGTCTCTGTACAAACTGCATGCTTCCAATATTGCCAGGCGTACAAGGTTTTCGCACACTTTCGAATAAGAACACTTGTACAAAATTGAGTGTGCATTATATGTAAGATTGTATTACATAATAACTAACTCGAATTGTCATAACGTTAATATCTCAGTCATCCCCAAAGCAGCAATTTATGTAGTAATAATAATTGTTCTATGACTGTGCAGAAGTAGGTAGGCCTACATTCGGTTCGGCGATTCATGTGCCTGGCAACCATGAATTAACCATGTAGGGGTGAAAAGCAAGGTGTTGACGCTCGCACTACAATTGTTGTTTGTAAACAATTTTCCATCCTTGAGTGAACGGACAATACATATTTGTTACTTTAAGAGAGATGTGTGTGTATGAAGATAAATTGTCAACGCTGCATACACATGTTTTAAAGAGAATATTTTACAGAGATTCAGTGGGTAATGACATGAAGAATGATCTGGAGACATACGGAATACATGATACGAGGTTTTCATATTTTCTTGGTTTCCCTCCGAATGGATTGAAGGCAAGCGATTTATTTTATATTTATATTTATAGTAATTATAATAAAGTAAAAGTTAAAATACACTTTAGTTTTTGTACTGTTAAATTATTGATAGCTACCTGCATATAGTTGGTATATTATTTCTGTATATATTGTATGTATTCGTGTTGCCTTGAGTTCACCCGGGAACTCAAATTAGATCAATTTGAAAGAATTTGTATGAAAATAATGGAAACAATTATTTACTTTAACTTTATTCCGTTCACATTATGTGTCGCAGTAGTTAATTATGAAGCAGTACACACTAAGTAGTGAGAAATATTTTGTGTTAGACCTTGCTGGAGAAATATGAATGAAACTACACAAGATATTCAAAATATCAAATAGTGAGTACACATTTATTTCGAGCAATTATATCTAAGGCTGTCAGTGTGTTATGTGTGTCGAGACCAATAACGTTCTAGAGAGGATGACGTAAGTAAATGTTGTCATCCAGGAGCAGTAGCGGTCTACGGAATATACATTTTCATATCATGAATCGCCGAGCATTGAAGCGGACTATCATAAAGACTATTAAATGTAGTCGGAACACCTGACTGAATAACTCATCAAGCATCTACAATTATATTAATAATAGTAGTTAGGCTTAAGATGCATTACCTCAATATCCGAATTGGGAAAATGATTTCGAAACATCTGCCAAATGATTTCAGAACTGAAGCGAGAAGAAAATTAGATTACGAATGCATATCTTGGATCACCAATGGCGGAAATATGATAGTATTAAATGAATTATCATTGCTGTCATTGTTTCTTTGGATGTCCAAAGTGGAGCATTCTTGGGACAGTATACTGCTGTCGGTTCGGGGTTAGTGTGGACAGCAATTTTATATATCCTTTTTTGTATTATTATTATTATTATTATTATTATTATTATTATTATTATTATTATTATTATTATTATTATTATTATTATTATTATTATTATTGCTAATTCCGGAAAAGAAAATCACAACTAGTGGAAATCAGGATTTTTCCGGGATCTAGGAGCCTCTTATGATCTTTCCAGATATCATCATGCAAAACAAAAAGCCGGATGTATTAATGTGTAGTCGGTTTCAATTAGTGATCTTCTATCAACTATTTCAGTATAAACTGGAGATCATAATTTTTGGAATTATGTGCCAAACATGTATTTATGGATGTTACTTGTTCGATGAAGTAAATATGCACGAATTAATTGACTGTGTCTTCCTGAGAAATGTGGTTTCGCTCTCCATCCTTTTTAGAGGATGTTATATATATATATATAAGGTTTCCTAGGAGGAAGGGTAATATGTTGGGAAATTGTTGTATTGGTGATGCTAAGCAAAAGAGTTCGTCTGAACATAGGTCCTAGTATGAATGGTTTGAGAGCTACTGGTTGTGAACCATTTTTACTTTATGTTGCGTAGTGTTCAAGCATTATATACTCTACAGGGGTGAGACATAGGGATTTTAAAGAAGATGGAATGGCTTGCGAACGGTATGCAACATTTGCCCGTGGTATGTCTAGAACGGAAGCTATTGAGATAAATTTGGGAAAATTAAGGTTACTTAAAGAAACTGGATGGCAACATTGATTGGCAAATATTGCTCAATAACATTTCTTCCAAAGACACCACTGCTACATATTGCATACCATTGAAAAGGCCATATCATCAACTTTCAAATTTGCTATGTGTTGTAACTATGTATAATAAGTACAAGGTGAACAATATGCAATATAGTCAAAGATGGTTCACAACCTGTAGCTCTCAAAGCATGGAGATTAGGAACCATGTTCATATAAACTTTTTTGCTTAGAATCACCCATACTACCATGTTCCGAAGTATTGTCCCATCATCCTCGGACACCCTCTCTCTCTCTCTCTCTCTCTCTCTCTCTATATATATATATATATATATATATATATATATATATATATATATATATATACACAGGGTGTCTCAAAAGTCCCTTACCACCCCTATTAAAATCCAAATTGAAGTACATTCAGCGAATTTGATGTTGTAGGTGAACTTGAAGGTTAGAGGGACACTTTCTGGCGTAGGGTACGCGGACTGCGGCCATCCTGGTGCTGGCAACTTTTTTTTATTACAAACGCTACGTGGGTCATGTCATGTGATACATGACCATAGGCAAGACTTTCGCCAGAAAACCGAATCTGAAGTCAAAATGCATTTATTTTTATGTGGTAAACAGTTATCCACAATTGAAATTGTGAATTTGATTGCGTTTCATTTGTGTTGCAGGTTGTGAATCATGCCGTTAACAAGGGACAAACGCATCCAGATCATCAAAATATGGGGCGAAAGGAGTGCCCGCTCATTGGCTGCCGATTTCAATGCGCGTCATCCACAACGATCACCTGTATCGCATGTTGCAGTTTCACGGTTATTGACCAAATTCGAGGAAACGGGAACAGTTGTTGATAGACTCCGTGGTGGACGGCCAAGGACAGCTACCGACCAAGAAACAGCTAATGCCTCCTTCTCGAAGTCACCGCAGCGAAGCACACGTCGTTTAGCAATGCAGTGTGCCGTGAGTCACAGTTCAGTGCAAAGGGTGCTCCAAAGGTATAAGTGGTATCCATATAAGATGCAATTACAGCAACATTTGTCGGAGGACGATCACGATCGTCGCGTCCAGTTTTGCGAGTGGGCTATTGAGCAATTGAGGGTAAATCTGCAGTTCGCTATGCACACACTTTTTTCGGATGAAACCCATTTCTATGGAAATGGTGAGGTCAATAGGCAAAACATGCGCTATTGGTCCCATGAAAACCCGCTTGAACAGATCCCTTGAAAATGACCGGTGCAGGGAAAACTATGGTATGGACAGGCATATGGGGAACAAAGATCGTCGGTCCGTTTTTCATTCCAGGAACGTTAAATGCAGACCGATAACCTCACGTTGTTGCAGGAAAACATAATGCCGGCTCTGATGTCCGAGGATGGTATCTTCCTGATGTTCTTCCAACAAGATGGTGCACCTCACCATTATGGTATCCAGTTGCGTCAGTTCCTGGATGAACAATTTCCTTGGACGTGGATTGGTCGATGTGGACCAGTGGAATGGCCTGCCCGATCACCAGACTTAACCCCCTTGACTTCTACCTGTGGGGCTATGGTGTATACTGTGAAAATTCGTGATTTTCTCCATCTGGAACAACGTATCATGGCTGCCTGTGAACAAATATCCCCAAAAACCTTAATACGTGTCCATAGTAATTGAGAGAAGCGTCTGAACACGTGCATTGCCCAGCACGGGCAACATGTTGAGCACATTATGTAATACGAAAGTCACACCTGCAATTGTGGATAACTGTAAACCACATAAAGATAAATGCATTTTTCACTTCAAATTCGGTTTTCTGGTGCAATTCTAGCCTATGGTCATGTATCACATGACCCACGTAGCGTTTGTAATAAAAAAATTTAATTCAACATGGCGGCCGTCCGCGTATACTACGGGAGAAAGTGTCCTCTCGTCCCTCAAATTCGCCTACCACATCAAATTCGCTTAAAGTACATCCATTTGATTTTTAATAGGTTTGATGAGGGACTTTTGAGACACCCTATATATATATATATATATATATATATATATATATATATATATACCACAAAATTAGTACCACAGTATTAGTACTACAAAATTTAAAGTTTAGAAGCTTCTAACGCACATGCAGCGCAACAGAGATGAGGAGGATAATGCACATTTAAAGTACCTTAGTTTTGGCTATCATGGTCATGGTATAACTTAATTCGAATGAATAGGAAGAGAGTTACAAGAGCTTGAAAATTTTATTTTTTGAATGACTTTATTGCGAAAATATCCTTAGACAAGTATCGCATCTAATTCCTTGTATGCTTTGTAATGTAGCGGTTTACAGAACTTCTATATCTCAAACCGTTCCGGAGATATAATAAGCAATAGTAAAGTTGGCAACACTACAGAAAATGGCGTTTTTGTTGAAAATATTTAAAATTATATTTGTCTTTATTCTGTTTTATGTCATTAGAGCAGTACATTTTATTAGCTGTAATTACAAGTTCTCGCAACTACATAGTTTAAGAAGTGTTGCAAACTTCGGCAATGTTTACCATATCTCCGGAACGGTTTGAGATGTCAAAGTGCAGTAAATAGTAAAAAGAATTTACGCATTTGGATAGTTTTCAATTCAGGGAATTCTAATCTGTACATACGTGACCATTTTCTTTATAAAAATTAATGATGTAAGTATGTTGATAGTATATCTTGCTTACAGGCTTATGCTAATATTATAAGACAACCTGGACAACAGTTACACTGGTATAGAGTAAATTTTATATTGTTTAGATTTCAAGATAATATAATAAGTTTAATCTTTATCTATATAATGTAAATTTAGAGCATGGCAGGTAAATCAAAATGATGTTTCCGATTCCAATTGCCAGTTATTTAATTTTTGTAATACTTAAAAAAACAAGTGTACAGTTTGTCATTAACAAAGAAATGATGAATTTAAACGCTTTAAATTTGTTATTGAAATACTTTCTTACTCCGAAGAGTGCTGTTAAGGTTCTGTAGGCAACATTATTGTTTTCAATATGTTGTCCCAACAGAAGATAAAAAAGACAGTTTTTTATGACATAGTAACATATATTTGATTAACTTCCAAAATACCATATAAAATAATGTTAGGGGATTTCAAATGCAAGGAAAGGATGTGAAGATGCTATAGAACCAATTATAGGAACAAGAGTCTACATAAGGGAAGTAATGAGAATGATGTTAGATTGGTGAACTTCGCAATATTCAAAGGCTTTATAGTACAGAGTACACAATTCCTACATCTTAACATCTACGTAGAAATATGCTTGAACCTTGCCAACTGCAAAAAATTAAAAAAAATGTAGCGTACAAAATAGAATTGATAAGTTTCAGTTTTGTTAGGCAAATGAAGGTAGACTATCTTGAATGGTATTCGATCGTTCAAAGGAGCTGGCTGGGATACTGGCTACAACCTGATCGCAGCGATTATAAAAGAATGTTTATCATAAGAAAAGGAAATAATCGTTAACTTAAAACGAATAGATTTAGTTTATATAAATTAAAGTGGAGTCAAGAGAGAAGGAAAGAACAGATTAAATTGTCTAGTAGATTATTACTTTTAATATGTTTTGAATGCACTAGTGTTGAAGATACTTGAATTTGAATCAGGGATAGTATTAAAACTCTAGCAAGCGAAAAACTAGAGCACACAGAAACACAAAATAAGAAACCAGGAATGCAAGAAACTGACTTGAATGCAAAACAACAAAACTGATCTATGCGATGACGCTCCACGTACTGACATTTTCATCAGAAAAGAAACCTTCATTTATTTCGCAGAGGGGCGTAAGTTTTCAAAATCTTAAGTTATAGAAATTTACCTAAATATCCAGGACGTGTACAGTATAATATAATATAAACTTCTCTACAGAAATTAAATAAATGTAAATCTACTGTTGTGCATAAATGTCCGTTAAATTTAATTTACATAGACGAAAGTATAATACAAACCTTTTCTCATCGTCTAGAACAAAGAGAAATTGCAACAGAAGTGTAAGAAATGAATCAATTTCTAACTCACAAGAAAGGTGACAGAATTGACTGTAAAAATTAGTAACACGTCTCTTTGTCTCTTTGTCAACATCTTACAAAATCTTCTCAATCATTGTGTTTGCAAAATTGAACCTCTTACATATATTGAAGTTTACCAACAGTAGTTTTAGGCGAAATATCTCAAGTGTCAACCAGATATTTATATTTCGCCAAATCCTGGATAATAAATGAAAATGCATTCATATACATCAATTATTTATTGATTTCAAAAGTGAATAATATTCGGCGCAAAGGGAAACAGTGTAAATTTATTTTCAAAATTCATGCATGAAACGGCAAAACTAATTTGATTTCGTAAAGCTGAGTTTAAATGAGAAATAAGTCAAGTATTAGTAGACAAATGTCTGTCAAGCTTTCAAGTTGATAATAATCTTAAATACGAAGATATTTTGTTGCAGTTATAAGCCAATTTAGTTCTTGCATATAAGGAAAATTAAATATAACAACTAGAACCTAGATGGTATTCACCAGATTATGGCTTAGGTTACTGATGTAAATGTTTTGATGCCAATTTGAAAAAAAAATATGTAAGAACATTAGAAAGAAATGGAGAGGTTTTATTATAGGCTTACTTTTATATAGATTTAGAAATGAATGCAGAAAAACAAAATCGCGGTGGAAGAAATGATGAAAATTCGGAATGCGTTAAACATCAAATAACACTATCAGGATAATGGAGATTTAGGATCTACATTAACAGACCAAAACCATATCAATTAATACAATGAATGTTAACACGTTGGCTGCCGCGTTGGGCCGATGGGACCAACATTGTAACATTCAGTTTATGACTCTATTCCCATCCGTTGGCTCACAACTAAACCTACTTATTCGTGCTGTCGGACCAACACCGCGCACGAAAGTATACCGGAACTAATGGGCTGTGAAAAACGTTTTTGCTTACTAATTTTATGGGAGGAAGAGGAAATCTGTTATACTTTTTTTTCGGTAATTCCAATTAGTTTCTTTCTTAATCATTTTAATGAAGTTTTATACATTTGGGTAAAGATGTTTGCATAATTTTACTATAAAACATGAATTTAGAAAACAAAGTACATGATATACATTTAAAATTAAGATAGCGTGCCCTTGACAGGAGTGGCAAATCTAGATTGTAAAAGTTTTGGGGGCAGCCAGATACCAAACTATGATAGGTGTATCATGAGTTTTCGCAAACCATTTTAATTTGAAACGTACATATAAATAATAGCTTCAATTATTTTTGACGTTCCAAAATTGGGGGGTGGGGGCTTGTCCCCCATCCCCAAACTAGATCTGCCACTGCTTGACACGATAAAACTTTAGACCGAGTTAAGGAGTATTTTTATCAAATTGAATTTTGATCATGCAAGATGCATTGTGACGTACAACTTTAAGTGACGTCAGACATTTGCTGTTTGATGCCCCTTAGAATATATTTTACAGTGCGTCTTACATGGAAAATCTTTAGTTTGATAGTAAAATTGGTGGTCAGTTTTATCTAAAGTTTGATCTTGTCAAATGTCCCTAAGTAAATTATTACTACGGAAACGTACATGAATATTCCAAATCTTAAAAGAAGTAACTTCGAACATCACTTTCTATTTACTTCTTTCTTCATATAAGAACATTATAAATAAACGTATCACATTAAACTAAAACTTTTATGCATGTTCGTAAAGTAGTGTGCTCCCAGCACTTCCTATTGTGCGCTGTGCAGTTTGCTGAAGCAGGGCAGACCCAAAGTGGTTGCCCTTCACAATTTTGACAGTAGGTAACTATTATCTTCACTGTGTTCATCGCGGTTTTTCTTCCTTTTTCGTAGAGATTTCCTTGTAGCAGTTCTTCCACATATGGGCAGAACTATTTATTGTTAGGAGCTGGAGAGATGAGCGACGGTTTGCTCCTTTCCTCTGAGAAGGAGAACATCTTTCTTCTTCGCCTTCGGATGTACACAGCCAATGAACCACTCTCTCTCTGACATGCACAATACTAATTGGATCATTTGTCACAGATCGATACATAAGGTATGCATTCACAACACTAGTATTCTGAAGAAGCTCAACTACTATTTTTCTGTACAAGACTTTAGGAAGAGCCACTTGAGACTTTTACGAAGCGGCGAAGAATAGGCTGTCATTTGATCCGACAAGTCAACAGATGATTTTCCTTTGTTGTAGTAAAGTACCACTTGCGGCTTTTTTTTTATGGTGCTCCTCGTTTCCGGATAGTAGCCATGTTTTCAGTATGTTTTATAGACAGAACAAGAAAATTCCTTTGATCCTTGCAATTCAGAACAGTTATTCCACGCTCGTTTTCCCTTGCCACTACTTCGTTCTTATTCAGTTCCTTTTGTGTCACTTCCTTTCGGTTTGAACGGATGGTTCCTAACAGATGCGTGTCTTTGTCAAGTAATTTATTAGCCAGATCAAGGCTTGTGTACCAGTTACCTGTAATGATCGTACGGCCTCTTCCCAAACGTTTATCACGCAATTTCAACACAACATCAGCAGGAACTATCTTGCCTCCATCAAGCTTCTTTCCACAATAGATCATGACGTTATATGTATATCCTACACCAGAGCAAATTTTAAAGAGTTTAAGTTCATATTTATGTCCCTTTCGTTTCATATACTGATGTATAATGACTCTGCCTCGAAAAGGAACAAGTGATTCATCAACACACACAACTCCTTCCGGTTCGTAGTATTCTTGGAACTTTAAATTCAGCATATCAACCAAGCTTTGAATTTTATGCAATCTATCACCTGACAAGCAATCGTCGTTATTAGCAAAGTGTAACATTCGTAGTAGAATCTCATAGCGATTACGACTCATGACAGATGGTACGAAAGAGTTCTTATTGAGAATATTCCTATTTCAGTAGTCGGCAAACTGTGTCATTTTTACTAGTCCCGTGTAGACGATCAAACCAAAGAAATTTCTTGATTTCAGAACGTGACGTGGGAACCCACTCATGCAACCGGGAGCCAGGAAGTATGTGTGTGTTCTCTAATGTAAGAATTTGCTTTGCATAGAGGTTCGTTTGATTCGCAATTTCATCAAAAATTCATCTGAGACTAGCAATACATAAATCTCTTCTGGTTTACCAGCTGCTAGCATTTCAGCGACGTTGGGGTTCACAGCAGTGGAGCAAGTAAACGCTAGAACAACAGGTAAGTTACCTACAGGCTCAATCCATTTTGAGACTGTATTGACCGTTGCTTGCTGTACAACGGACACAGAAAAACTGAAATCTGATACACGTTCTTCACGATCCAATTCTGATTCATTTCCAGATCTACTTGACTTGTCGAGGTGTGGAGAATAATCTGGATCTTCATCTGATGTACCAACATCCTTACCAAAAATGATCAACTTGATCAAGCAAAGAGCTAATTTCCTCACTCGATAAGCGTTTTGCTTCCATTCTGATAACAAACTCGACATATGATAAAGCGTGCACATAGGTAAACTTACTTATTACTTTCGAAACACAACAGGGCGCCGCATTTTCTATTTAGAAAGAAATATTTGCTTTTGTGCCGACAACAATTACTAAACTTTAAAAGGAGTAGAGAAATATTGTTTGCGCGGTTATAATATAGATTGTTGGCGTAAGCACCTCAGCCCCAAATACAGAAGGTTTATAAAATTTACAAAATGAAAAAAACAATTTCAGCTTGCAATCGAACCAACGTAACGATCAAATAAAAATTGTATAACTGAAATAAATTATTATAATATATTTTACTGGTGTGCATCTATATGAAACAAGTAGTCACGTGGACACATTACGTAGTGGTTTCAGTCAATCTATGACAATTTTGTCAAAACTGATGGAAGTCCGTTTTGATATGCAACCACCATTTTTTTCGATCTTTGGTTTAGACATAACATCATTTAACTTACGCGTATTTCACATCGAATTTTATGTCGCAACGTTAGTATAGAACCTGATGGAACAGTCACGATGAACCCATTTTCCAATTGTAGCAGTTCGTAAAAAATGTCATAATCTTCACTAAGGTTATTTTCTCACTTGGCGAAAATATAGGTAGTTAACACTGATTTCAGACAGCTTAAATAATCATTCCCTTTGCATCAACTTCTCTTCACACAAGGAATACTTTCATATTTGTGGATTACTTCGATCTTGTTAAAGCATACACCGCGTCTCACTGTACAGGCAGGCCCAAAAGTAGGTTTAGAGTCCCGTATTGATCAGATCATAGCATTTTATATTATTTACTTATTTACATGTGCACAGGTATCGACTTAGTTCCTTCTTAAATGTTCTAAATTTCTTTTCACTTTTACCTCAATGTCGAAAAAATAAATTCATTACCTTAACTAATTAAAATGTCGTATTTGATCGATGCTGTTTGTATACCTACTTTTGGACCGTCCTTTGTTACCATTATCCTTAGAAATTAACTGTGGAAACACATAGGCGAAAATACGTTCAAATTTACAACAAAATATTTTTTCACGTAGCTGGACACATTGGATGCTATAGAATGGAATTTATTCATTTTTTATATAATTGCAAGCTGGAAGGTAAATTGCCATAGATCAATTTGTAACGATGTGCTATTTTTCTAGACATTTGCTGAATTTCTGCTTCCATTTTCCATATTTTTGTCTCCATTTTCAACATTACTTACAGTCAAAATCCTTAATTAGCGCCAGTTATAATTCATGCTTTTTGAATGTTGCATTACAAACACCTTCATTGTTTCAATTTGATTGTCATCAGTTGACACAGTTCTGTAATACGGTGACACCAATTGCTGCCGTGATAATTCGGTTTGCCTTTCAAATAGAATTAACCAGTTCCATTCACAAACAGGTTCAGCGTCGTGCTTAAAGTTTGACTAATGCGTGACTCTCAATTCGGTGTTTAGAATGGAATTGGTTGTGTTATCCAAGATTTATTTCGGAAAATTCTATCCATGATATTTGCACAGGGTACTCCAAAACATTAAGGGAAATCAAGATATAAACATAATACCAGAAATACTAAAGAAGAAACACAATACTAGTAAAAGCGAAGAAAACGCATAGCATTGAATGATCAAAATACAACTATGTACACTCCATTAAGGAAATGTTTTATGATACAGAAAATATTAACTGAACTGCTATTGAAACTCCTTCATATTCGAAATCATTTTTACAAAATTATTATTAACAAAGAATAAGCGGACATCACTTAGTGGTTCTCTACATCCTCCTAAAATTAAAAATTCTTCACTCTATTTACTGTACTTCTTTAACATATATTTCAAGAAAACAACAAATCCCGTCCGTCTTAGTATCAAAAACCTCAATATTGCAGGTATAAAAGTGGAAGAGGTGTTTCCAAATGATTGTTTCTGTAGCTACTGCTTCTGCTAACGAAGTAGGATGTCATATATTATTACCTTACTTTGTTATATGAAAGTAACTACGTAGATATATATTAGTTCTCAAATGTAGAAAAATGTAGATTATTATGAAATGGTGTGGAGGTAATTTTCTTACTTTCAAATCTTAAGTGATTTATATTGTTTCTAGATTAAATTTTCACTAGTAAAATCACTCAATCTATGAAAAATATACTTGCGTTTTATAATTTAAGGCAAGTATATTGCTGGATTTCTACTGAAATATTTATTTCTAAAGTTGTATTGTTTACAATTCAATGATACGTTGTTTTGCTCGTATGTCTGAACCACCTTGTATAAAAGTCGCGAGTGATCTCTTTCGAAATAAGTAATGGATAACACCGCTAAGATGTTTGTCAATACTAATATTTTAACCAAGCTCTTAATACATTACTAAAAAGGATTGTCAAAAGAGGCCAACCCTTTTATTCTACGATTCCCTTATAATGACTATGTTAAGTCAAAATGTTAACTTTTAATAACAACTAGTTTATTTCCACAAGTACAAAATAATGTCACATATTAATAATCAACACTGAAGTGCAACTTCAAACTTTTTAAATGTACGTCAGAACAAAATAGGATAGTTGCTTCACGTAAACATACTTTCAAGCATTCGGTCATTCACAAGAAAATAAATACTGAAATGGAATAGCTCAGCCTGCATTACCAAGAGTGAGCAAGTATTATTTATCAATAAATTTTGCAGTATTTTATTTACAAGTAAGAAATGAAGTAACAAAGTGAAATTTCTGGTTATTTGCTGAATCATATTATTATTATTATATATTCGTGATACATCAAGAAAATAGCTGATTTCAAATATCACAGAAATTCATTTATAGGAACGAATTCAATGATATACAAATAATTAGAAACCAAGATAGGAGCAGGATTCGAACTATATATCAGTTAGTTTGACAGTACCCACATCCCGTATTTACTAGTAGCCATTTAAAACAATATAATAAAGTTTTAAATATGCTATGTTAAATTCGGTGACATAAATTTGTTTGTATAATACCAATTTTGTATATTATAATATTAATGTGCTCAATATATGTCTAATCTACTGCTCAATCCAGGTAGTTAGTAGTCCAAAAGTAGTTGTTGCCCATGGTTATCTAGAGAAGCCTTATGAGAAGCATCCTGTGCGAACACCATTTGGATTGTGCTTTGCAGTTGGTTCAGCACTCGCAGAGTACCCAAGGTAATAATTATTATGCATCTTTATTTAATTGAACAACGAGTATTAACTAGGTAAAGCTGTCAAATGAAAAATATCAAGAGTAGATAATCATGGTTACTTCTGGGCCAAAACTCTAGACCAACACATTTCGGACATAGTTTTAACCAGCGCAGAAGGATCCAGCTAATTATACAAAGTTACACGGCCCAAAGTATTCCCATAACTACAATGTTAAAGTGAGATCGTATAGGCTTTTATGACATTTAAAATCATAACAAGTTACATCCAAAATATTACAATGGAATCCTACACAAAATATATTTATTGCATCTTAATCTCCAGTTTATAAGCTTTCATTTGACACTTGAATCATGAAAATCCGTTAATATTTATCTTTAAAAACTCAATGAGAAGGAATACATACAACTCCGGAACAGGTGATCTGTCACTCATTTATTTTGAATGATTCCAGTGCTAACATTGGAACACCACAACACGAGATCATAAGAAATAGGTTAAATAAATATGTTTAAAAAATCAGTTTATTTCAGAAAAACTGCCGTCGCAGAAATCCTAGGATCCATCTGAGAGGTCAGCGCTGATGTTGTTGTTTCCCTTCAGATAGATCCTAGGATTTTTTGTTCAATTTTTGTGTTCCTTTCTTCTTTCTTTCCTTCCTTCCTTTGAGGTCTGTAAGCGAACTTATGGCTTTCCATCCAGCCTCGGTATAGCTACCTATCTGAATACGAGTCTCAACATTCACCCTCACAGCTCACAATCTTATCGTATCCATCCCGTCAAATCCCTGGCGCCAGGTTTCCCTCCCTTCCCTTTTATTTGTGCTTTCCCAAGTAACAGAGACGCCCAGCCATATCCCACACATGAGTCAGAGGTGAGGACACTGAAGCCATCTGTGATGAAAGACAGCCGTATAGCTCAATTCACTTTACAGTTCCTTGAGAAATTACATATTTATACCCCGGCCGTATATATAAATTCGCAAGTCCTAGGCAAGGGTTCGAACTTACATTATCAGCTACGAACCACAAGCTTTATGGAACCGCGCGCTAACCAATTGAGCTACCGGCTAGCGCTGTGAATGAAGAGAAAATCGGTCCTTATATATGAACAAATACTTCTACAAGTAACGCCATCTATTAGCAAAGTGATAAACTACATGATATGCAACACAATCTATTGAGTAGGTGAGTAACTGCTTGAATATGGTCACCTAGCTAGCAAATATAACAAAAACATCAATGTTCAAAAAAGAAAAAAAAGTCAGTGTTGCCAACCCACTTACCAAATATTATAGTGTTTACCCAAAATTTTTTAAGAGGATAGTTTTACCCCTCCATAGTAATAATGTGCTAACTCATCAAATAAAAAAGTTGGCAAATTTCAGAAAAAGAATTATAGGTTGGCACACTGCAAAAATTCAGATATTTAAAAAATAAAATAATACTACCATAATCTACATAAAATTCTAAGACTTTTTTAAAGAATAACATTTTCCCGAAAACTCAAAAATAAACCCGTAAAAATTCCCGAAATTTTGAATTTGTTATAACTTCGTTGTTTATTAACCGATTTTCAAAATTCAAACGACAATCAATAGAGAAATAACTTCACTATTTTTTGAATGTTTTGTAGGTTGCGTAACTCTAAGGATATAATTATAAAAAACTCAATTAAATCTCTTATTTATACATATATCTTTAAAATTCAAATGACATTATGTTCTATATATCCAAAGGCCATAGTTTTTATAACCTTGAAGCAATAAAAACACATACACTTAAAGCATACTTAAAATTACAAGTTCGGATATTGATAATGAAATCATAAAAACACTTATACACTTAAAACATACTTAAAATTACAAGTTCGGATATTGATAATGGAATCTTCTGCTAACTTCGTTCTCTATAGGAAACAATGAGTTATTAAACTCTGTCCACTGATCATAATTCAAGCTGAATAGTACAACGAGATACTTTGTATCTGTTAATAATTACCTGTACCTTGGGCAGAAAGTGCTCATACACAAGCACTATACCTAATATAATGTTAATGTAAAAATAACAAAAGAAGAATGTTTTTAATATATGTAAGAAATATATTATGGAATAGTTGGTTGCTATGTTGTTGTTGATAGATACCTAATCAACATGTACGATTGTAATACAGTTTATGTGCATATTCGTTCAACGAGAATCAACGAATAAAATTGTTTAAAACGTATCATCGTTTTGTAATTTTAGTATAAAAGGTGAGAATAATTATTACCACAAAACTTGATTTAAATTATTAGCTGAACCAGGTTGACGACTACCCTTGGTGAGTCGTTGTAAAAATTTTGGTGCCTTCACACCGGGATTAGCTAAAAAATTTGGTGCCTTCACACCGGGATTAGCTAAAAATTTTGATGCCTTCATACCGGGAATAGTTAAATACCGGGCACACTGCCGGTTCATATTAAAATTCATATCCCGAAGTTTAAGTAAGGGTGAATTTAATCCGGCAATAAGGTTAATGATTACGAACTGGACAAAACTTAGAAGTGGTAAAATAATCTCAAGAAATATGAACGGGGATACAATAGAGAAAGAAACTAGTGATAGTGATAACGGTGAACAAAGCACAACACCAGGCTTGACACTAGAAGAACGAATTTTACTACTCTTACAACGGCAAGAACAAAGCCGTAAAGAAGATATGGAAGCCATGAAGCAGGAATTAAAGCAGTCGATCCGAGGAATCCTACAGACGAGTGGAACAGAAGTCAGAGGAGACGAAGCAATTTATTATTCAGGCGATGAATGATATCACCTCACAGTTTGACGAAAAGTTAAAAAGAATATCGGAGGAGTGTCAAGATAGTCACAGTCATCTGATCCAAGAAGTTAGTGGTGTAAAAAGGGATTTAGAAGTAATAGAATCTTCTGCACGTCAACAAAAGATTCAGGTGACGGATAACTCCAATCAGATACGTGCGAACACGCAGTTGATAGCTACTTTACAAGAAGAAATTAGGACACTTCAGATCAAGGACAACACTAACCACAACAACTTGAGTAATGATCGTGTGGAATTCCCTTGTTCACAAGAGATGACCTCGCCTTCACCCGTATCTGATGAAGACATTATTTTGGAAGAAGATCATCCGAGGAGTTCAGATGGGCGGAAAAGAGACGGTGCAACTACACATCACGCCATAGGTAGGAATTGTCACTCAACAAGAACACGGAATGATAAAAGGAAGGTAAAGCTAAGCGTAAAGATGAGTGAAATACGTGCCATGAGTAAGTTTAGTGGTAAGTGTAATGAGAATGCTACTTCTTTCCTAGAAAAATTTCAGGACGAGTGCAATATAATGTGTATAGATAGATCGCAATATATGAAACTAATTCCTCATTTATTACTCCCACCATGTTCTTTATGGTTTAAAGCAGTACGAGATCACGTTAGTACGTATGAGGAGTTCAAAGCAGCGCTAATCGCAAATTATGAAAATGACTTTTTGCTTGCAAATAGAGATGCCACAATTAGATATCAACATTTCAATCCTCGTTTGCACAAATCTGTGGTTGAATTTGTTGTAAATACATACAACGAATTAAAAGTGGTGAATCCATTGCAATCAGAATCTAGAATCATAGCATCAATTCGAAATTTGCTACCGTTCAAGTTACAACAAATCCTGTTTTCTACCCAGTGTATGAGTTTCAACCACTTATTAATGCTTGTTCAATGTTATGAGACTCAATACTATGCCCTGAATCAACAAGCAGGTGTAGGTAAAAGTAAAAATAATTCAGATCATTTTGTACCTGTTCGGAATCTAAATATCCGTAGTGTGAACGGTACGGAACCCAACCTAAACCGAGTAAATTCAACCAATCAGAACGGGCAAAATAGACAAAGCTATGTGGGGAATCCGCCTAACCTAATTAGTCGTGGCAATCCTTATGTAAGACCATATACTCAAAATAGGTTCAAAAATAGACGAAATACATGGCGAAATTCAAGGAATACAATAAGCTATGTGGATAGAAGTAATTGGAGGTCAAGAGATGGCGCTTCGTATCAAAATCCAGATATTGATGCAATTCCTGTACAGAATAATAATACGGGGAACCGAGTAAATTCAAGCAATCAGAACGAGCAAAATAGGCAAAGCTATGTTGGGAATCGACTTAACCTAACCTATCGTGACAATAATTATGTCAGATCATTCAACCGAAGCAGGCATAAAAACAATCGAAATACATGGCGAAATTCTAGAAATGCAACACATTCTATGTATAGACATAATCGTTGTTCAAGAGATGGTACTTCGTACCAAAATCAGAATCACGACGCAATTCATGTACAAAATAGTACAGAACCTAATCATGATTGTGCAGTACAATGTACTTTATTAGAATCATATGCAAGTACAAATTTAAATTAACTACAGTTGATGAAATAAGGGTTAAACCCATATCAACTATAGATTCTTATGAACATTTATCTTCAATTTTATGAGTTAATGTTGATAATGAAAACGACTCTTATGAATACTTGAAGTACTTAGATATAGTTTTAGATAGACTGGAAAGTTAATTTTCAAATGATTTTTTTCTTTCTTGTTAATGTGAAGAATCATAATTCGATTCATAATTAATTAAAAGCAAAGGTTATTTATATTAGATTGATTTGTGTTAAAAACTTAATTGTCAAAGATTATGTTAAGAATAAGGTCCATTCTATTAAGTTAATTATTCGACGACTGTTTTTATGAGCTACCCTATATGTTATTCGAACAAGATTCTTCTTTATTATGACATCTTATTGCTACGATGTATATATTAAAATACACCATCTAACTTAGTTGTTATTCAATGCGCTCTGAAAGATCAAACATTATTTTTAACATCGCCGTTTTAATAATGATTGAAACTATTAATCATGGTAATTTGTGTTTCCCAATATAGTTATGTCTTTTGCGTTTTGACTTAGCACCTTCGTTAATTATATAAATAAGTGACGACGTTTTAATAATAAAATATATATATTATTGTAATAAAAGAGAAATGATAATGAAATGAAAGATTAATTATAAATATATTTATATGAATGAAAATAAATAATGTTATATATATGCGAAGGTCGATCAAAATATATATAGGACATAATTAATGGAATATTATGCTTATAAACGGACCAGTGGTTCTTAAATATAAAAGTCAAGCTATCTTGTAACTTTTATATCTAGTCCCATTGTCGGGCGACATTTTTATACAACGAGATACTTTGTATCTGTTAATAATTACCTGTACCTTGGGCAGAAAGTGCTCATACACAAGCACTATACCTAATATAATGTTAATGTAAAAATAACAAAAGAAGAATGTTTTTAATATATGTAAGAAATATATTATGGAATAGTTGGTTGATATGTTGTTGTTGATAGATACCTAATCAACATGTACGATTGTAATACAGTTTATGTGCATATTCGTTCAACGAGAATCAACGAATAAAATTGTTTAAAACGTATCATTGTTTTGTAATTTTAGTATAAAAGGTGAGAATAATTATTACCACAAAACTTGATTTAAATTATTAGCTGAACCAGGTTGACGACTACCCTTGGTGAGTCGTTGTAATAGACAGCCGTTAATATCAAAAACAATTTGCACTTAAGTTTGCACATTTTTCACAATTACATTGAAATTATTAGTAAGAATGAACTTTTTTGAGGATCCATTCTAATCACTCCATTTTTTACTTTTGAAGACATATTCTAATCATTTTTATTATTTTTTGGATTCACAAAACCGATCCTCATTTGAAATTTACATACAGAACGCAACAGTTGGATAATTATCTTTTAGTCCAGTGTATTTAATTTTTAATCCATCTTTAACGATCTCATCAATCATTTTATCTGTTAAGTGTTTTGTAAATCTAGGTGGAAGAAATATCTTAAACTCTTCACATTCAAATAAAATGCTCTTCCCAAACTTAGTTTTAATCTTTTCCATTTTCACAATCTTATATTCTGTATTTAATTTTAATTCTCTTAATCCAATAACCTGTTTTTGTCCAAGACTTCCAAGTTTATTTAAAAAATCAATGTGTTGAGCCATCTTTTATTATATAGGAAAAATCGATAAGAGAATACAATCCTGACTCATTAATAAAAACTGTGTGGTTGTGAGTTTGAAACGCGTCTTGAAACGAGATCCCTTGTTGTATATAGATAATTTTATCTTCTTCATCAACATGTGTTCTAATTTTTTTTCTGTAATTTTGTATTCGAGCTTCTTTTTTTGTTTCTAATAGTCTCGAATTACATTAAGTATATCATTGATTCTATTAACAATAACCTTTACATTTTCATCTGTTAATTCACCATTTATTAACTTAATTACATTAAGCTCATCTTTAAACAATTCAACTTGATTCACCATATTTTTATGATATTCTTTCTTCGAAGCTATTTTAAACCGTGTTGATAGACCAGTGATAACAGCAGAAGCCGAAGCAAATGCTGTTGTAATAATTGAATATACTGTAACAGGAACAAACACATTGATGAACCCTGTAGAAGCAGATAGTAGAATTGATAACGTAATAAGAGTAGTATTAACACATTTTATTCTCTTAAACTTCCTGTTGTTTTTCATTAATAACTTCTCAAGATTTAATATAGTATCTTCAATTAACACTATTAAATTCTCACGTGGTATGTTATCTGGAATATTCGTTTATTAAATAAGTTTTTATGATATTGTCATAAAAACACTTACAAACTAAACAGATATAATAAACATATAATTGATTTATATCTTCTCAATTATTTTTTCTTTCTGTACATCGTATTCTAAATTCTTCTTACCAATCAAAACAACATAACAAATCGTTTTATCTGGTACATCGCTTTCAAAATTAACAGTCAGTTTCAAATTAGTTCTATCACTTAAAGTTACTGATTTATGTTTGCTTGTATTAATTACAAACATCGGTCTGTTTTTTAAAAACTCTTTAGTATAGTAATACATCTCAGTGTTTCCAATTGTAGCTCTCTTATATATCGTATACATTTCGTAAGCTTTCAAATACTTATGTTTCGCAAAATCTAAGTTTAAAGATTCTAATGGAAAACATTCGTTTCTAGAATTACGAAAATGGATATTCTGAACTTTACAATGATCAAAATAGCTTGAATCTCTTTCTTGATTATCATTTCTATCAGTTTGAAAAAAGGCAATCACAAAATTTGGCATATCAAATTCACTTGAGTTAAATTGTTTGGTTAAATCAAACTCTAAATATTTGCCACTACCGATTTCTGTAAGCATTGATATGTGTTGAAGGAAATAGGAATCTTACCTTCTTTTAACATTAGATTTTAGCAAGGTAGCATAGTTAGGTTCATAATTAACAACAGGCATTCTTAACTCCATATTTGTAATCTTAACTTTACCTGGATGTGGTTGATCATTCTCATATGTTCCATGTTCCTTTTTTGTTTTCCAAATAGCAAATGCATTATCATGAGAACCACTTCTTTTAAATATATATTTTAATCCACCTTTCCACATAATATCTTTATAATCAGAACAAAAGCCTGGTAAAAGTCTTAATAGAAAAACTATTTCGTCATCTGTTCTTCGCCATGTAATTCCTTCCCATCCACATTCATCATAATGATTTGCTTCTGGTTTTGAAATCGTACATGTACTTACAGCTGTTGAAGTTAAACCAGGATAATCAATAATATCCAATATCTGTCCATGCTTACTAACTTGTATTTGAGAAAACAAATGTGGGAAGAAATTATTAATAAGTCTAATATTTTGACCAGTAGTATATTCACCATTAGCATCTCTACCTCTAATTTCAAAAGTTAAATAAATATCAGCATAATAACGATGAACAAACCCATCTCCAACATCTATATCAAACTCAAGAGATCTATTCGGTTTATTTAAATTTTCGATTGTTTTTGATTAGGTTTAAAGGATTGTAATTCATATGACTCTATCTTATCCATTTATTATAAAGAAAAATATTTGTAATCGTTTTATGAACTAAACTCATAAAACAACTTAAATATAATTTCTCCAAATATCCTTATTCCTATTCACTTGAGTAATGATTTTTAGAAAACTATACCCATCTGTAAACATTTTTAACGCTATAATGCATAAATGCCCACAGATTACCTCGTTAAAATGTTGTATACGGCTGCTATTGTACTCTATATTATGACCAAGATATTTTACGAGTATTTTTGACGGATTACCTCCAAATGAATCAAACACATACTTTCTATTTCCTTCTTTCCAATAACAAATCAAATGCGTTCCTATATTATTAGACGTATCAAAATTAACAATACCACACTCATTTTTCCTTGGTTGTTTAGGCAATTCATCACTCATAAATACACCTCTAAAGTTTCTTATCTTAAGCTGTTTAAGAAGACGCATTAGATCCAAATTACTTAAAGGTTTAATTTCTTTTTTACTGTTTTGTGTTTAAGTGTTTTGAAAGCTTACCACCTTCTTTTTTCTTCCATTGCTAAGTTATGTCTCTTTTGTTCTTCTAATTCTTCTTTATTCTTTTTCACATCTTCTACCGTATTGACTACAGTAGCAACTCATGCAGTAGCTGATCCTTGAGCGCCTATTAAAGCTAAAATTGTTGGAATTGTAAATATAAACCCTCCATAGTGAACTTTTTTATCATTCGTCTTCATTTCTTTGTTAATTATTTTAACTTGTGGTATTGAAAGAGATAAAGACAAACATTTTTCTTTATTTAGTTTCTCTTCTTTTTGTTTGAGTTGTTTCTTAGTTAGAATGTGATCAATATTTAATTCTTTAAGTTCCTCGTGAGGAATAGTAAATTTAAAACTTTTCAACTTCATATTTATTATATAATTAATTTTTTTATGAAAAAATTCCATAATAAGCACATATAAACCTAAATCTAAAAATACTTATAAACCTAAATCTAAAAATACTTATAAACCTAAATCTGAAAATACTTATATACCTAAACCAAATCTTACTTTTGTGTTCATAGCTAAAGCAGTTCCTAAAGCTGGTAAACGTTCTGTTATCAAATTTGCATCTTTCGAGAAAACTCTTTCCCATGCTTTATTTTCTAATTCTTTGTCTCCAATATGTCTAGAAGATGTATCTTTATTATCTCTGTAGTAAATATCATGTTCTTTACAAGCTTCATCTAGTGGGTTAATTACATTGTCTCCTCTTTCTAATCTTTCTTGTAGTTTCGTAAAAGGTCCGCAAAATTCATAACCTGGAATATGTAACTCAGGTATTCCCTTCATGATTAAAATTTTAGTCATTAATCCTTTTCCATAATTTTCATTATTCCTAAATTTTGGTGGTAACGTATTCAATATCTTTATCAAGTAGCCTATACCCTTTGGATCATTAGGAATAAATTGTGAGAGCTTAGAATTAATCATATCCATAATACCTACTTTCTCATTGTAAAAATTATCATTCCCAGATTTTTCTTCTCCATCAATCACAATTAATCGATCAATTAGTTTCCTCACATCATCCATCCATATACATTCTTTAGGTAATTAATTATATATTTTTATTCCTTCTCCTGTTTTCTTTCTTGTTGGTGTTGGAGCTAAAGTTGGTTTTATATATCTATCCCAAATAGGTTTAATAATTTCTTTATATTTTTCGCTTCTACTAGATCGTTGTTTTCTTGTATTCGGATCATTGGTATGAAATGCTACATTAGAATCAATAACTATTTGTTTATATTTTTGTAAGTCATCATCATTATAGTTTTTTGGATTATGTTTTGTTAGTAATTCCCATAAGCCTTCTGTTCCCGTGTAATGTCGATTATTAATAATTAAATCATCACCATGAATTTTAACTTCTGTATCGCCTATCATATGAATGATTTTTCCATCTTCATCATATGGCTGTATTCCAAAACTTTTATCATCTCTAGTTGCATAATATCTTGAGGCAATCTTACCAAAGTGAGTAGTTTCTAAAGACTCTATTCCTTCTACTTTATCTTTAATTTGTTTTTTCATGTTTTATTTCTTGTGTTATAGGCGTATCACTTTCACTTATCGAACTCTCATACATAGGAGGCGTTACTAATAAACTTGAATCTATTTTCGCACATTTATGAACAACTGGAACTAACTCTCGAATTAGATTTTTATTTTCTTCTGTTACTTTTGATATATCTTGTCCTAAATCTTTAATTGCATCGATAACAGGTTGATCTTGTTCTTTATATTTCTCATATTTTCTTCGATTGGTCTGTTTAATTTCTTCAAATCTTTTAGCAAGTTCTTCTTTTAATTTTATATATTTCTTAGCTTTATTAACATCCATTTATTATATAAAGAAAAATAAATACACAGCACAACGTAAACAAACACAACACAACGTAATAAAATATACATGTTTAAGTACGTTCAATCATGTTGAGGTATGTTTGTTTGCGTTTAAGGTTGACTTCATCTAGGTTCGTTTTTAATTCACTATACATTTAAAAAGTCTTTAATTTTATTTCTATATTTACCAATATTCGTTTTCCTAGTCATATCTATTGTTAAGAAACCATGGTTTTCTTCCCAACAATTATTGCATAGAGATTGTAATTTTTCAAACGACATATCAGATCCAACAAACTCCTCATATATGTGCTTTAGATTCACATTGTCCTGTCTAAAGATACAAAGAAAGTTTAAGTTATCTCTAATTAATTGTTTTGGCACTTTAGAATAGGTTTGTCCGAGATAGAAACAGTTTAAACCTTTATGACGACCTCGAGTAAAATATTCTCTTACATGGTTTTGTTTTTCTAAAATGAAATCATCAAATACTACCACATAATCGTTCTCACATTGATCTAATGGAATTATATCCTCACTATTTCCTTTTACTATTGCTATTGTATCTTTAATATTAGATTCTATATCTCGAAAAAGTTGTATTAGTTGTAGGTATTTAGGTTGATTAAGACTTAGAATAGATATACACATTTGCATATTTTAACCATTCAGGTGCTAACAAGAAATTATCGATCATTAGTGTGGTTTTACCACAACCTCTAGGTCCTACAATTAAACATCTTATATCATCAGGTAACAACTTTCCATTCTTCTTGTTTTTTTATAATTTGATGTGGTAACCTTACTTGAATATCCCAATTATCCATTTTAATTATTTATTATATAATAAATGAAAGTATTTAATTTAAATGGTTATTCGTCTGTATTAAACTTATCTTTGCATTACCCATTTGATAACGATTTAGAAGCAGCTCTTGCAGGATTTTATACAACATACTTAACTCCAAACATTACAGAAAAAATAATAAATTAACGTTTTGTAACTTTCCTGGCTATTCTAATCTTGCAAAACAACTTATAGTTCAACCTGGTTAATATAATTTAAAAGAGTTAGAAGAATATATTAAATCAAATCATCCATACTCCTCCGATGTTTTAAAAGATATTAAATTTACTGAGGATAGAAAGAAAAACAGAGTTAAAATATTTAGCAGATTGTGTGATATAAGCTTAGATAGCATTAACACTGTATTAAGTTTTAGTGAGAAAATCTTTATCAGAAGCATAGAACATGTAGGAGATAAGGTGTCAAAGTTTCATCCGTTTGATACTATAAATATTCACTGTGATTTAGCAGAAGGTATGATTTTAAAACATAATGATACAACACACAATGAAACAGATTTAATAGCAACATTTAGAACAAATGCAGAGTTTAGAGAACCAATCATATATGAACCTAAAGAGAAGATATTTTTTCCAATACATCACAACAAATTTAATAATATAAAAGTTTCAATTCGAGATGAGAATGGTGATTTGATTGATTTTGGTGGAGCTCGTATAACTGTTTTACTTGCTGTTAAATAGATATAAATTTTAATGTTAAAAGTAGAAAAAACGATATTAGTGAGGATAAATTAAATTACGTTGTTTATGTAAGTCAGCTTAGATCATTAGAAGTCAGTATTAATAGTCAATTAGAGAACGATAGAAAACGATTTGAAGATGTGTTAGAAACGTTACAAGACATATATATAAAGAAAGAAGATTTTCAAAAGATTAGGATGGATACTACTAAATTGATTATGCAGAAAGAAACTATTCACCTATTATGTCGATTGAGAGCTAAAAACATTAAGGATCCTATCTTTAGAATGTTTAATCTTTCTAATGGTTATAAATTTATTTATAATGGTAAAATAATGCATATGAATTTAAGTTTGGATAAATACTTTCTAGACATATATTTAGGTGATACTTTGATTGAAAATTTACCTTTTAACTTTAATAAGAACGATATAATTACGATCAAACCAAATAAAAATTCAGCTATGGAAGAAGGACAATTATTGTTTGTTGTAATGTATATAGAAAGAGATCTTTCATAAAAACATTTGCTATACAATAAATATGGATATCTTTGGTAATGTTAAAAGTATAATATTAGGTAGTGATAAATTTTAAATATTTTCTTGATTTTTTATACAATAAATAATGATAATGTATTGTGTTAAATGTAAGAAATCAACAGATACAACGAAAGATACCATTAGGATAGAACAAACAAAAAATGGGAGATATATTAAGAAAGGTATTTGTTCTGTATGAGGTGTTACTAAGTCTCAAATTGTTAAAAAGCCCGATTTACTAGAATAAGGTAAAGGGATTAGAGAAGACATTATAGAAGAAATTCATAAACCAGCAAGGAAAAACTATCTTAGACTAAGTGTTGTGATTAAAGGTATTGATGATCTTTGGCAACCTGATCTTGTAGAAATGGATAGTGGAGTACTTAAAGGTATTTCCAAAATCAAAAAGGGTATAAGTATCTACTGACAATAATAGACGTGTTCTCGAAATATGCATTTGCTGTTCCTGTTAAAGATAAGAGTGGAAGAATGTTACTGAAGCATTCGAATCCATATTAAGAATGAGACAACCTAATAACTTACAAACAGATCAAGGTAAAGAGTTTAACAATAAATAATTTAAGAAGTTGATGGATGAAAATAAGATTAATCATTACTAAACCTATAGTGATAAAAAAGCTTCTGTTGTTGAAAGATTTAAAAGAGCACTTAAACAAAACATGTGGAAAAGGTTTGCAACACAAGGAAATTATAAATGGATAGATACATTACCAACACTAGTTAAAGAGTATAATCATCAAATTCATAGAACAATCGGTTTAAAGCCTATAGAAGTTAACAAGAAAAATGAGCGAACAATATTGGAGAAAGTGTATAAGAAAGAATATATACGTGTTAAACCCAAATACAAATTAGGTGATCATGTTGGTATAAGTAAGGCGAAAGGGTTATTTGAGAAAGGATATACACCTAATTGGTCAACAGAAGTATTTGTTATTAGTGAAGTTATTCCATCTAATCCACCTACCTATAGAATTAAAGATTTAAAAGAAGAGGATGTACAAGATATATTTTACGAACCACAACTATTAAAGACGAAACACAAAGATGAATACTTGGTGGAGAAAGTGTTTAGAAAGAAAGGTAACAAAGTATACGTTAAATGGTTAGGATTTGATGAATCACATAATAGTTGGATAGATAAAAGTAATGTTGTGGTGTAAATATATAATGTCTTTTATGGTTATTATTACATAAAAGGTTAGTATGAATAGCGAATCATTCTACTTGTGTTTAAGCTAAGATGAATGATGATTTTTTTAGTTGTAAGGGAGCAACCAAACTCAATCAACCATCTAAATAAAGTAAAAGAAAAGTATGATTGTCATGTGGATGGAGAAGAAGATGATGAGTTTTTAAGTATAAAGGTAAGGGTAATATCTAATCTTGTGTAAATATAACTTTTATGATTATTGATCATAAAAGCTTAACATTAATCTACACTAACCTAATTCTTTATAAAAACGTGCTATCAATATCTAGAATAAACCGGGTTATCAAAATCATTATTCTCAATTGTTTTTATTCAGTATAACCGTTCTACACAAAGGACAAGTGTTATTATTTCCTAACCAGGTAACCATACACTCAACACAGAACACATGTTCGCATGCTGTTTTACACAATTGAGTTTTTGTTTCTTTGCATATTGGATATTCTTCTGAGTTTTCTATTAAGCGTAAACCTGATGAAAGAACATTAGTTTGTTTCTAAGGTTGTTGCTAACATGTTTATTTACTCTTAAGAATTGAACTATATTAATCTTGTCTTTGATTCTCATTATAAAGCTTTCAGAAAAACTCCTATTCGAACAAGTATATGCTATCACACTTAAATTTAAACCTTTGCTTTCAAACTCGAGAATGAATTTTTTGCTTTTATCATCTAAACTAACATTTGGCCAATAAACTTTATGTTGGTATTTTCTCACATGTGTTTCATCTAGTTGTGGTGTAATAGCTCGCCAATTGATAAGAGAATTAAATTCGCTCAAGAAGGTTGTTAGTTCTTTTCTTTCAATATGACACTTTTTAGAAACTGCATCCCAACAGTCTTTAAAGGTTCTTAGGAATGCAAGTGGGAGCAAATTTGAATGATGAGAGATTATTTCCCATTGTAAGTATTCTCTGAATTGTGTACAAAAATTAATAACTTGTTTCTCTGTATACTTTCTCCAGTTATTTTTTTCAGTGAATCCAAGCCAATCAATCTTTTCTTTAAACTCATTAAGAAAATCTTCCGTGATTTGTCGAGCATATTCATAAGTGTAGTAATACCATTTTGTATGTTGTCTTATATGTTCTTTATGTTTTAATACGAATTCTGGTTTTAGATGAGGATAAGGCTTTAATCCATACTTTCGCTCACACAATTTATCCCAGAAAAGCATATCGCCATACTTATTAATAATGCTTTCGTGTTGAGTCAGATCTTTTCTTCTTTATAATTTAACCCAATCAATGTGGTCTTCGTGATTTTCAATAAAAGAAAGTGATAGATTATGCGTTGATGTAACTAAATGTTTTTGAAAGTATGTAGAAAGTTATCGGATAAGTACTTTATTTCTGAAATTTGTCTCCATTCTTTAACATTTTGATTATTATGTACATCTATAACTATATGTTTACAAAGTGGATTTTCAAAGTAGTTTACGATATGTTCAGGATTTATTTTTTGAGCCATGTCTTTTATAAGTTCAGTTAGTTGTTGTGAATTTATAGCAGCTGTTTTATCTTGTTCACTTGACTGTTGTGAACTTGTGGCAGTTGTTCTGTGTTCGTTGATTAAGGCTATTAGTTCTGCTTTTGTAAGCTTTGAATAACCTCGTATTCTGTTCTCTCTGCAATATTGTTTATGTTGGGGAATAGTTTTCCTATCCATAGTATCGTTTTATATATAAATTTCAAAAAATAATAATCATTTTTGCTAATTTTCTATATAATAAATATGGAAGCACATTGTAAATTGATACAAAATAAGCTCACCCTTATTCATCATGATCTTAAACTCATAACAGCACTACTAGAGAAGCAAATACTGTTAAAAGAAAAAGAATTATTAATAATGCAACAAAAAACATCTGATTTGAGTAGTGATGATGAATATAAATATGGTAGTCATGATTATGACGATGACGAATAAGTATACAAAAATGATTTAATTTTAATATGTGTATATGTAACTTTGATGGGTTATTCTCATCAAAGTCGTGATCTAATACAACGCGCTAATATGTAGACAATGGCAGGAGTGTACAATGTTAAGTGTTATATTAGGATAAATGGAAGTAAAAATAGTACAAAAATGATTAGAAATAATCCGGCGATGATAAAAAATTGAGTAGTAGGATTTTCTATATATTAAAAGATGAGTAATTATATTAGATCTACTGTAGTGGAGTTAAGGCGACGATGTAAAGAGAGGGGAATCAGAAGATATTCCCGATTAAAAAAACATGAACTAGTAAACCTTCTTAAACAGTATGATGATGAACAAAGCAGAAGACAGATTAGAGATATATTCCCATTTAAACAAGAAATAATTGAAGAACCAAAAATCAAAGTTGAATCAGTACCAATTTATGTAAAACGTCAGAACATTGCATTAAAATCAAGATTAGAAACATGGAAATTTACAACAGATTACAAACCACAAGATCCACTTGAACAATATATTACTGCAACATCTGAAGCTATATTAAACAGATTACAAATTAGCTTAAGTAAACATAGTTCATTAATCTTTATATAAGTTGTACGTATAAGAAAGGTGAAGAAACTCAAAACTTCTATTTTAAAACTGAAAACCAGGAAATATATTAATCAAGTAATTTAAAAGAAGAAATAACTAAAATGAAACAAAGATTAAGAACAAGAATGGATGAGTTCCAAACTAGACGTTCTGGCTGGGCTCTTATAAACATTAACTTTTAACAACTAGCAATCGTCAAATATACACCATATAGAGGATCAACATACATACAATTACCTGAACAAATTCAAAACAAAAAGGCAGTAATTAATGTAAAGAATGAAGATGAAAAATGTTTCTTATATTCATTATACAAAGCCTTATATCCTGCAAATTCACATCCTGAACGAGTACCAAAAAATAATGAACTTTTTTTTAAATATAGAATCTAAATTTAAAAAATATTCATTTTCCTGTAAAACTAAGCGATATTCCAAAAGCTGAAAAATTACTTGATATTTCTATAAATGTTTATGCATACGATAAAGACTATTCAGTCTCTATACTACATCACACACAAAACAAGCAAGAAAAGCATGTCAATTTATTATATATAAAAGAACAAAATGAAGATCAAGTTAAAACACACTATTGTTGGATTAAGTATTTAAGCAGACTAGTATGTACACACTTAACTAAAAAGAGAGCTCGAAAATATTTATGTGATAGATGTTTGTTATACTTTTATTCACAAGACGCTTTAAATAAACATGAGCAAGATTGTTCGTTAAATGAACCAGTAAAAATAATAATGCCTGAAGAAGGTAAATGTGTTGAATTTAAAAACTACCAATACACAATGGAAATGCCGTTTGTGATTTATGCTGATTTTGAATGTTTGTTACATAAAGTTATGAGTTGTGAAGAATGTTATCCGAATAACGAGCCATATACGAAAAAATATAAAAAACATCTGGATTTTGTTATTATGTAGTAAAAACCGATGGAAGAAAAACTAATCCTGTTTTATGTAGAGGTTAGAACGCTGGTAATAAATTTATAAGACTGTTAACAAAAGAATATAAACACATATCGAACATATTCAAACAAAATAACGAATTACCATTAACAAAAAGTCAGAGAAAAGAGTTCAATGAATCTAAATGTTGTTATTACTGTAAGCAAGAGTATACTAAAGAAAATTATAAAGTTAAGCATCATGATCATATAACAGGAAAATTTGTAGCACCTCTATGTAATAACTGCAATTTAAAAGTCAAAGTACCAAAGTTTGTACCAGTGATCATACATAACTTGACAGGATATGACCCACACTTGTTTATAAAAGAACTTGGATGTAATAAAGAAGAAATAGATCTAATACCCAATAATGAAGAAAGATACATATCATTCAGTAAAAAGGTTGGAACTATTAAATTGAAATTTGTAGATTCATTTAGATTTATGGCTTCTAGTTTAGACAAATTGTCATCGAACTTGAAACCTGAACAAATGATACATACCCAACACTTTTATCCTAATCAAGAACAGTTTCAGCTTGTAATAAGAAAAGGTGTTTACCCATATGATTATGTTAACAATTGGGATAGGTTTAGAGAAAAAATACCGCTAAAGGAAGCATTCTTCAACAAGCTTATGAACACACATATAAGTGATGAAGATTATGAACATGCAAAGAAAGTGTGGGAAACGTTTAACATTAAGAATCTCGGACAATACCATGATTTATATTTGAAAACAGATGTATTATTGTTAGCAAATGTGTTTGAGAACTTTAGGGAGACATGTCTTAAAGCTTATGATCTTGATCCAGCTTGGTATATGACAGCACCAGGTTTAGCTTGGGATGCAATGTTAAAGATGACAAATATAAAATTAGAATTGCTGTGGGATTATGATATGGTATTAATGGTAGAGAAAGGTATAAGAGTTGGGATTAGTCAGTGCTCAAAAAGATATGTCAAAGCAAATAATAAGTATATGGAAGATTATGATAAGAATAAGGAAGATTCTTACTTAATGTATCTAGATGCCAATAACTTGTATGGGTGGGCGATGAGCCAATATCTACCGTATAAGGGATTTAGATGGTTAAGTGAAGATGAGATAAGAGAAATAGATTTTACAAGTATAACTGATAATTCTGATACTGGTTACATATTAGAAGTTGATCTTGAATATCCTAAAGAATTACATGACATTCACAAAGACTATCCATTAGCTCCTCAAAATATATGTCCGCCTGATTCAAAACAATCGAAGCTATTAACAACCCTATACGACAAAGAAAAATATGTAATTTACTATCGAAACCTAAAACAGTGTCTTTCACTTGGATTAAAACTTAACAAGATACATCGAGTAATAGAGTTTAAACAATCAGATTGGTTAAATAAATATATTAATTTAAACACACAGATGAGAACAAAAGCAAAAATTATTTTGAAAAAGACTTCTATAAGCTCATGAATAATTCAGTATTTGGGAAGACTATGGAAAATATTAGAAAGAGAGTTAATATCAAACTTGTAAGTGATGAGAAAAAATACGAGAAATTTGTAGCAAAACCGAATTATAAGAGTACTACAGTTTTTACGGAAAATTTAGTAGCAGTTCACATGAACAAGGTTAAAGTGCAATTTAACAAACCGATTTATGTTGGTATGTCAATTCTAGATTTGTCAAAATATTTAATGTACGATTTCCATTATAATGTGATGAAACCAAATTATCAAGACAAAATAGAAGTATGTTATACAGATACCGATAGTTATATATACCATATCCAAACAGAAGATGTGTACGAGGACATGAAAAATTATATTGATTACTTCGACATTAGTGATTACCCTAAAGATAACAAATATAAAATACCACAAATCAATAAGAAAATACTTGGTAAGATGAAGGATGAAATTAAAGGTACAATCATAGAAGAGTTTGTGGGTTTAAGAAGTAAGATGTACAGTATAAAAGCACCTCAAATAGATTTAACAGATAAAGACTTTAAAGGTAAGTTCGATAAAGAAAAGTGTTGTAAGAAAGCTAAATGTGTTAAGAAGAGTGTCGTGTATAAAGAACTTACTTTTAACGAATATAAGGACTTTTTGATTAGCCAAAGAGAATATTATAAGAAGATGAATTTGATTAGAAGTTACAAGCACGATTTGTACAGTATAGAAGTAAATAAGTTAGCTTTAAGTTGAGTGGATGATGAAAGATCTGTTTTAACGGTGGGGTCAATACCCTACCATGGGGTCATTATAAGACAGAAATGAAATAAAATATATGCAATTCATTTATATAATAAACGCCTAAGCAAAACATAATAAAATTAGGCTACTTTCGGTATTATTGCACAACATGTAAATCAATTGCAAGGCAAACAAAAAAGAATGTACGAATGACTCCTGTAGCTTTGGAAGATGTAGTAGATGTGAAGATTATGGATATGATTATATTTGTAAATACGTAGAATAATTTATTTGTAGTTTTAGTTTTAGTTAGATATAAGTTTTTATGATTTTAAATGTCATAAAAGCCTATGCGATCTCACTTTAACATTGTAGTTATGGTAATACTTTGGGCCGTGTAACTTTGTATAATTAGCTGGATCCTTCTGCGCTGGTTAAAAATATGTCCGAAATGTGTTTGTCAAGAGTTTTGGCCCAGAAGTAACCATGATTACCTACTATCAAGATATGCAAAATTTTGTTTCCTTTCCCCACTTGGACATAATTCGTAATATTCAGTCTATATTTGATAAGTGTAAGACCTTAATATTTAGGACAAACACGTGAGTTGAGTTGATTTTCATTTTAAGGTTCCTTTTAGCAGCAAGCCTATATGAGACGGAACATAATGATTAACATGGAATTCGAAACATATCAGCTTCAAGCGGGAATCGAACCTGAGTCTCCCACGTCAAACGCGCTTACGCTAATCGTTTGTCCACGAAGGATCTCTTAGGGCAAACACACACACACACACACACACACGCACATATATATATATATATATATATATATATATATATATATAGCGTTTCAAAACAACACGGACAACGTTTGCGAGGTGATTTCTGACACCAAGATAAGACAAAAATTATAGACCAACCTGGGTGCACAGATGCTTCCTTTCGGATTTATAGGAAAAATAAAACATAAACAATGAACTTTAAAGGTCCATAGCTCCAATATTATGGGACCTACCATAGTCGGGTCAAGACTTCACTAAGGAACTATATGTCCCCTATTCAAACATCTATGTTTCAGAATCCTGAGGTACTTCCGCAATATGTTTATAGAAATAGTTCGTGAGTACTTTAACTTATATGCCCGTAGACAAACTCCATCTATAAAAATTGTTGCATGAGTACCTTAGGATTATGAAATATGGATCTTTGGATAGAGCACATGTTACTTCCTAAGTGAAGTCTTGACCCGACTACGGTAGGTTCCATAATTTTGGAGTTATAAACCTTTAAAGTTTATTTTTTCATGTTTTCGTCAGCTTATAACTCCGAAAGGAAGCGTTTGTGCAACCAGGTTGGTCTATACTTTTTGTCTAATCTTGGTGTCACGAATCAGCTCCCAAACGTTGTCAGTGTTGTTTTGAAACACCCTATATATAAAAACTGATATTTCAGTATTTCTTGATTTGAGGTTTGATTACGTGAAGTCACATTGTACTAACTTCATTTTAATGGGAATTATGTTTCAATTATTGCTTAGCTGTACTGTTAACCGTAGTGTTAGCCGTAATTTTATCCCCAATTTGATTATATCAATTCGCGACAAAACTGTAATCGTAGTGAATGTAAGAGAGTATTTATTCTTCGAGCCAATCATGTATATGAATAGTGTACGTCAGGAAGGTCACTATCATTTTTGTAAATATATCGACACATGAATTCTTCCAAGTGCCGAAAATTGTAGGCTCTTTAGAGTTTCAATCTGTTGAAGATAAGGAAGCAACAACGATAAATATACTCCAACGCACATGCTGTATATTTGCGATAACTATATATGTATATACATATCACATTTACTTAATGTTCATGCAATAAGGCACGTAAGTAATAAGAGTCAGCCATATTAGTTAGAATGTAAATGGTTGGAAACGATTCCAAATTGAAGACATAAATCGCAGCACTAAACTCTCTTATACTGCATTCTTAAATTTAACCAAGATATGCTTCATTTATTAGTAATATATTTATTTATGAAATCTGAAAAAAATATCCTAGAACTTTTCGAAAAACCTTGAAGAATACTTACCTTCAAAACTAAACTACGAGTTAAGTATTGCAACTTGTAGATATTTAATTAGAAATTGCATATGTTACGCTCTAGGGTTATTACAAAATTGGAACACTACCATCTAACCAATTTTCAAGAAAATTGTCTGGAGCAATCCCCTTCAACAATAAACTACCACATGTAAATATCATTTGAAAACCTCCTTAAGCTCCATTGTAGAGTTGTTGAAAACCTTTTTCTTTTATATGTGACCAAAACTAGCTGAGCAGTTTTGGGAAAATTGTGAAAAAGAAAAAAAAACTAAGTTAAACTGTTCCTGGTTGGTTTCTCGAAGAGAAATATGAAATTAAGTCATGTTATAGTGTTGTTAATGAAGTTATTATACTTGAAATATGTACAGAAGTCGGCTCAGCGGTTTCGAAGAAAATTGTCAACAAAATTCGCACCCCGTAAACTAAACTATAGTAGTAGGGACTGAAGTATATCTATTCGATCAGCAAATATTTGACGACTCTGATTGGATGACAGAGATCACGCGATCTTAGGTCACGCCCCCACGGAAAATTCAAAATACATCTCGTTGTGTCACACGCTACGACGTGAAGAGGTCACATAATTTTGGACACCTTAAAATTAACCCTACTCTCTTTTGTGACGTCATTCAACCGGGAAGTTTGATTTAGGTGAGGTGCTATAATAGTTCAATTCGTTCTCGTATTACGAGTATAAGCTTTAAAGACTTTTATCCTCTTTGATGAACTCTTTATTACCTTATATTGTTATATAGTGGAGTACAGGGTCTTGCAAAGACGTAGATTAATGTTCCCCTGGAGAGCGCTTCTATATTCCATCTTAAATTTTCTCATTCTCTTTTATGGGTACAAAATATTAATTTTGGCGGTTTTTTACCCTCTTTGATGAGATCTTATTATTTTATATGGCTACATGGGTCTGATAGGGGTCCATTCTCTTTTATGAAACATATATACACTAATGCTACAAAGGATTCCAACTGGGTGGTCGATCTTGTTCCCTTTAACGGTTAAAAAATACCAAAAACATTGGAAAGTATGGCTAGCTTTTGGGATCAAAAGGTTACTGTATGGAGTCGGTATGTATACGGTATGGCGTCATGAAATCTTACTTACTTATTTGGTTATATGGATATGTATAGAGTCATGGACGGAGGTGCAATAATGCTTCTTACTTAAGGTTCAGGGGTTTTTAAAATTGTCAGAAATTCAAAATTTGGAGAATTTGGCCTCGCCTTTGACGATGTCCTATTATCTTATATGGTTATATGGGTCTAGGAGATAGGTACATTGATATTCCCCTCTTGAAATTTGGAAGGAGGTAAAAATTACCAAAAATTTAAAATTTAGAGACTTTGCATCTTTTAAAATGAAATTTGGAGATCAAAGGTCAAGGTCTTTTTTTGGCAGAACCAAAGTCATGATAAAGGAATAATTTCGTTCCCTTGGGTGGGCATAAAATTTCCAGAAAAAAATAAATTGGAATGTTTTCCACCTCTTTAATGAAGGTTTATTACGTTGTATGGAGATAGACTTTTATAGGGCAGGGGTATGTCATTATGACGTCACGTTTACTCCTTGCTAAATTTTGACTATAGCTCCTCAAATCACATTGATTCTTTGTAGCATTGACTAATCATACTCATCGAACGAAACAATAAAGAGGTGTTAATCATTACGATGCTAACTTGGTTGGTTTTCCGTCTAATGCCATCATAAGACGTGGTTTTATTACTCTAAGGATAAGTGAAGGGTTAATTTTCTGATATCATATTTCCTCTTATACTATTATTTGTTGAAACAGCAACAGTTGCTCAAGTCTTACGTACTGGCCTAGGATTGACCACTCTACATTATTCACTTTTTATTATTTTATAATCGTTGAATAGGTAGAATATTCGCTTTAAAAACTACAAGTTTAATAGTATTCCTACTCTCTAATTTTAGAAGGATGAAAGTCCGTCAAACGTCATCTAGTTGAATATATCAATTTTATCGTTTCGATATTGAAGATCATGGTTGTGATAAGTATACGAAGATCCTGAGTTCGATTCTTAGTTAGAGATTATATGAAATAAACTTAAATTCTTGTGGTAATTAGTTTCAATGTTCTACATAGATATCTTGCTTAGCTCTTCAGTTTAATGTCACTTTATTCAAATATAATGAGGACATAAGCAAAATTAATACACTCTTTTTAAAATTTTTGACAAAAGTCAACCATCGGAGCTTTACGATTTATCAAGTTTTAAGTTTATTTTCCTAGCCCTGCTCGTAAGATTCGAGTTCTAGATTTTTATCTAAAATAACCTCAAAGTTTTAGTTTAATTTATTAACTCAAGATATTTTACTCACTACGAACCAAAAATTTTCAGCAAATGCAGAAATATTGTAAATATTTTCTTCAAACTAAATATTTTCAAAAGGAAAAGTTTCGGGATTAAAGGCAAATTTTATTCCGTTTTCAGTTATTCAATTAAACTGTGAATCATCACTAATTTTCGGTTGTTGGAAGAGGTCTATGAAAATTTGAAACTCAAAATTTTTAAGTCATTTTTACTTCAAACGAAAACTTTTGAACTTTGAAAGTTACAAAAATAATTAAATTTAAAACTTAAAATTTTCTAATTAAAATTTACAAACAGAATTATAAAATCAAAATTCTTGAACTGAAATTTTCAAATCAACTATTGTCAAATTAAAATTTCCAAACAAAAATTTTCAAAGAAAATTTTCAAACTAAAACTTTTTAAACAACAATTTTCGAACCGAAATAGCAAAACTCAAAATTGTCTAACCAAAATTTTAAAACTCAAAAAATTTCAAAAAACTTGAAAAGTTCTGAACTGAAATTTGAAAGTGATCCCTTAATCAGATTTCATCAAAATAGTGACCTTGGGTTGCGAATTGTAACTAAAGTTCAAAGTGTAAAATTATTGTGGTTATATATCATTTGGTTTTAATAACCATCTATAGCAACTTTCAGTTCTAAAAGCTCAACTACATTCTTCAACTAAACAAATATTGCCAAGTAGATAAGAAACACGTTTCATGGTTAGCACTTAAATTTTATCGGTTTGAGAGTAGAAAATAAACGGTTTCAATTATTCGTTTAACAAGTAAACGTTTTTCTTTCTTCTTTCGATTACATCTACACTATGTGACCAAAAGTATCGGGACACCTGGCTGATAATTACTTACAATTTCGTAGGTCCCTCCATCGGTACTGTTGGAATTCAATATGGTTTTTACCACCCTTAAACTTGATGACAAATGACTTTCAATCAGGTGCTGGAATGTTTCTTGGGGAATGGAAGCCCATTCTTCACGGAGTGCTGAACTGAAGAGAGGTATCGATGTAGATCGGTGAGGCCTGGCACGACGTCGGCGTTGAAAAGCATCCCAAAGCTGTTCTATAGGATTTAAGTTAGGACTCGGTGCACGCCAGTCCATTACAGGGATGTTATGGTTGTGTAACCACTCCACTCCACCTATGAACAGGTGCTCGATCGTGTTGAAAGATGCAATCGCCATCCCCGAAATGCTCTTCAACAGTGGGAAGCAAGAAGGTGCTTAAAACATCAATGTGGGCATGGGCTGTGAAAGTGCCACGCAAAACAACAAGGGGTGCAAGCCTCCTCCAAGAAAAACACGGCCTCACAATAACACCACCACCTCCGAATTTTACTGTTGGCACTACATACGCTTACAGATAATGTTCACCGGACATTCGTCGTACCCACACCCTGCCATCGGATCGCCAGATTGTGTACCGTGATTCGTCGCTCCACACACGTTTTCCCACTGTTCAAACGTCCAATGTTTACGCTCCTTACACCAAGCGAGGCATTGTTTTGCATTTACCTGCGATATGTGTGGCTAATGAGCAGCCGCTCGACCATGAAATCTAAGTTTTTTCACCTCACACGTATCTGTCATAGTACTTGGAGTGGATCCTGATACAGTTTGGAATTCCTGTGTGATGGTCTGAATAGATGTGTGCCTATTACTCATTATGACCCTGTAACGAACTCTTGAACGATTTCGTTCCATTTAATTTATAATA
Source organism: Thermobia domestica (assembly GCF_964235325.1). Classification (NCBI taxonomy): domain Eukaryota; kingdom Metazoa; phylum Arthropoda; class Insecta; order Zygentoma; family Lepismatidae; genus Thermobia; species Thermobia domestica. The sequence continues at coordinate 103,647,583 of NC_137458.1, forward strand.
AATTTAGTAATAGATAGATTTTTTTATTTTTATTATACTAAATAATATATATATATAGTATTTCTGTTGACAAATTTTACTAAACATATTTTACAATTAGTAATTGAAAAAATAGTCGAGTTGGTGTCTTGTCATAATATAGAGGTGACATACTTCATTTCGGTGCTTTCGGAAAGGAAGAGGAGAATAGTTTTTATTTTCTTCACCAGATTGTGGCCAATCAGAATTGTGAGCCAAATCACGCTTGGTATAGACCAATTAGTAGTTTTCTTCACTTCTCACTCAAAAAGAACGCAAGAGGGAGAGTGTATTATTGGCGGCGGTCGAAGAAAGTAAAATCTTATAATTTAGCTTCCTTAGGTTTTGTTCTAAATCTAGGGAAGGAATGTAAGAAAATTGATGATATCATCCCCAATCTAAGCGGTAAATTATAACGGAGAGAGAGAAACTTAAAGTTGACTCCCAGCTATTCTACAATCAGGCCTACCGGAAATTTAAATTGTGATATTGGCGTTTGAAAGTGAAAGGAACACAAAAAGGTGTCAAACATAATTCTTTATTTTGATGTAACAGAATTTATTATGATGACTTGTTAATTTCCGAATCTCTCTTTTTCCTCTCCGGGTTAGCACCTTAGTTGTAGTAATTATCATTGTATATGACAACAATTACTTCTTGATATGAAAAGTGGAACATATAGAGACATTTAAATTACTTGATTGTTAAAATTTGTTTTGTTTATTACGCCATGTTTATTGTTAACATGCTTGATATAAGTGATTATAGTAATTACATAAGGTGAGATCTAACATTTCTTTGAAGCGTGCTCATGTCTTACCGATGAAGAATAACTGTAACCCTGTGTGGCAAAATTGGATTGTGGAAAGGATAAGTCATTTGGGATTTAGTCATGTGGCCAATACTGTTTAATATTTGCATAGTAAACACTGAGGATTAGATAAAGCCCGACTTTTCTGTTAGTAATAAATATGCTATTTACTGTGTCTGTTATTTTGTTCTGCGAATGTTCAGTACGTACAAAATTCCATTGTTGAGTTTGGGATTATGCAGGCCTTGAATGCCCACTAAACGCGACCTAGCGTTCTTTTCAGATGTGCTCTCGTGCAATATAACTAAACAGTTAAACGCAGTTCTCAGTTAATTGTTCTGCCTCAATATTTATCAGCTATATCTAATTAAAATAACTATATTTATCACCTGGTACAATTACAGTGTCGAATTTCAATGTGAACGTCTTATGCTGGTGTTTAGAAATTCAGAGCTTCTCTATATATGAAGTACAAATTTCGTATATGAATATAGATACATCAAACAAGAAATCACTTATTCGTGAATTTGAAAAAAGGCATGTTTACAATAATAGTTTTAAAGCAAATCAGGACTTCTTGTACTTTTCCTGGTTACCTGCGTAAAATGAACGTATTCGTAATTAGGCTTAAAGAAATGTATACCTGTGGAAGACGGACCCGTTTTTTTTTCTGTAGTCAGTATCAAGAGATAGTTGGAGTAGACCCAAAATAGGACATTAGGATCTTAATTGGTAGTAGATGACTAACCACTGAATCTTTCTAGTACAAAGTTTAATAATCACTATTTTCAGGCTACTATATCAGGTTACAAAAACTACTGTATTTTGACATATGAGCGGCGGAAGCTCTCGAATCCTGTTGTATCAAAAGTTTTACCCGAGCCTCCTGAGCGCCACAGCGTTCAGCAAGCTAGGCCAGGCGACTAGAGGATTTCTCAGTTTGTCAGTTATTGTTTTCTAGAATGGTTAGTTTATACAGAAATTAGACACTGTATGTTTTGCTAGATGATACTAGCCCATTAATCCAACAATTTCGTACACATTTCGTACACAAGTTTAGTTTATTTGTAAATTGAATAGTTAACCTTCTTATTTAATACGAATTGAATAGATATTGTTCTGTCTAAATCGGAGTATACTGTGAAATTAGTTGCACTTGAAGTTAAAAAAAGCGTTTTGTAATAACATATTCGCCCCGTAAGTGATTAGTTTTAAAGTACGATGGAGTTGTACAGTTCAAAATTATTATTATAGTATTTTAGGATAGTTTGGATATTAATTTGAGATCATTATTTTGATTATTGCATATGGTTATATGAGTAAAGCTAATAGCTGAGAACAATCCATTCAATTACTTATACTAAAAGAATTAATGTAGGGTTATGCAGTAACAATCAGATTAATAGGGGAGGTGCTCGGAATGGGGAGCCATGGGTTCAATGCTCGGTTTACACTCCATGCACTTCCCCTAGTTTACCAAAAGATGTTTTTCGTCTGGTAGCAACTTCAAAGTTTTAAATAAATTATAGTAGCCAGTTCTATAGTTGAACATAAGGAATTTTGTACTAGATGTATTCGGTTCGATTCTCGTCTATGCCATTTAAGATCTTGTATGTTGGCGTAGTGACACATGTTACGCTATTATTTTAGTATTTCGGAAGGAGAGCCATATGCTTTAGCTAACTAAAGGTTACTCATACCGAGGAATGGAAAAAGTAATTGTTGGTAGATGTTATTTACCGTGTAGTTTCATGGCATTGTGGACATAACTATTTATGGGTTAATACTCCGTCCTCCTCTTATTTACTATATTCGAAATTAAAGTTTACTAAGTTTGAGGAGTTGTCTACAGCGCAAACGTTCATTTTGAATGGCTTAAATTTAATGTCCTTTTTTCCTTCGTCCCTGAGCTTTTAACTATATGTAATGGTTACGCTGATTATTGCTAGGCTAAATGACATTTGTAATTAGAATTTTAAACTTGTGGGATGATCATTGGTATTTCGTCTGTTTTAAAATATGATTACTTTTATTCCTTTAAAAATTTTTCATTGTTAGTTGGATTTCTTGAAACTATGACCCTAGCTCACAGTTGATGTTGTGTAACTAAATGTTTTGCGTTGAGTGGGATTCGAACTCAGATGAGTCATAGAGGATTATAGTTTCTCAAATTTTTTTCTAAATCCCTCTTATTTTGATGTCCCTCGATAGCTGAAAAGTGTCGTGATTTTGAATATCTCTGTTTCGTGATATTACTCGAAAATTGATGTTAAACAGTAAAGCAGCATTCTAATAAACTTTAAAATTCTCTCATTAGTTATACTTTAAGTCTGGTGTTGATCTTAAACTGCTACTCTGATATTCTAGACACAGTAATACTGTATTTAACACGAATTTTAAAACTATGTAACAAATTAATTCGATTCTCCGTTGGCGCTTCCCCGGTAGCAATATCGAAGGTAGTTACATAAATCTTGTAAAAGCTCAGACTGTTGTTTCTGCTGTATATTTTGAAAACTTCATGCAAAAGGAAATATAAAACCATACATTCGTACGAATTATTATGATTGAAATTTAAAGTTAGTCGTAAGTTATGTTTGTGGTAATAGAGCCATCGCAGGTAGAATTTCGAAATGCGATGCGTTAGTATAGTGCTTTTGGTTATGCGGGGTTTTGTGATTTAGATTTTAAATAGTTTTTGATTTATTAATATATCAAAGATGAGAATTAACCTTCGCGTTTATGAGTAACGGTGTATGAAATAACGTAATGTTAAATATTGTATTGCGATGAATATATGCTAGAATGTTTGTAATGATGCAGAAATATGTTAAAAAAAATGGATAGTCGACGGAGGTAATTTGATGTTGATAAAAGGTATATTATTCGAGGCCGGAGCGTTTTCTTGAATAGATCCGTACATTAAGGAGACTATCCCCTGCATTCTAATGCCTTACTATTGTATTACGAAGTTAATGTTGTAATTGTAGTAAAACTTTGTAAGACCCCTCGTGCGTATGTAAATAATTATCTATAACGCCAAGTGATAGAGATGCAGCTGATCAATAGTGTTCTATTGACACTTCTCTCTCTTTTGTTTACAAAATTGAACAGACAGTTTAGCCACTGGTTGAGGAGTTGAAATTTAATCTTTCGTCGAACTTAAACTGTAGTGTTTGGAAGATCATCTTGAACATTATATAGGTCTTTCGGAAAGGACGATGCCGCTTGTACCGCCCGCTATTTACGTTAAAACTCAGTATTATAACATCCTAGTTCTAATAGATCGAGCCTCCATTGTAGAAAACAAAAACCATCATCGTAAGGACATCCAGCTATTCTGTTGTGGACATTCCCAGTCCCCAGTTTATAACAACCCAAGTTTAGTCTTGTTGATAAAATGGTTATTGATCAATCTTTCTTGGCAAATAGTGGAGAGGAAATTTGATCAACCATATATATATATTTTATTGTTTACCTAGGAAATTTTTTGAAAGGTGTAGTACCATCTGAAAGTTAATTACATAGAAAAGATATAGTGAAGTGACGTTATCGGAGAAACAACGTATTGAACAGTATTTCTTTTCATTCCTTGCCTGATATTAAAGACGGCTATAACAAACGATGATTATCCACGTAGTGTGACATACCTATGGTCCCTCTGTGATTTTTTAAAACTTTTTCCATGTTAGAAAAGAGGAACATAGTAAAAGGACTACCCACTATAAATCTACAACTTATTAATCAAGGACTTGGAAATGACAGTGATTTAGTTATATATCGTTTAAAGACATTTGAAAAATTACCTTCATTTAATGTTTAATGGATTCTTCTTTGTCCTCCTGAAATGTGAGATTACATTGGCCTCAAGAATGTTATTTGATTCCACATGTAGATAGACATTTTATATTATTATTGAAAGTTTCATGTTATATAGTCATACTTCTTTGAATAAGTTAATCTAAAGCTTTAAACAATTGATTTTTTTTTCCTTGATGAAGCTGTGAGTGAAATACAAATATTTTTTTCTTTCATCCTCTCTTGAAAGACTTAATAATTGAATGTTTTGTCAAAACAATGTTAATGTCACTCCATGAATGTTACTGTTCTATGAAGTTGATGGGAGAGTTCTTCCGCAACTGTTTTTTTCTTTTATGTTTTAATATGTTGATGCATTAATTTGTCTTGACAACTTCTGCTTTTTGTTTGTTTTTTCTTTTAATTCATGGAGAAATAAATGTATCCTCTTCTATATTTACTATATTTTATTTCAACTTTCACTATGATATAGTGGTATTAAATGATATAGTACGCTTACTGAATATAAGCAACAAACTTTTCGCCTTCTGGAAAGAGAACCAAAGGATGACCCGTGTGTTTTGATGAAACAAGGACCTGTTCCTTCCAGTAATTTGAGGATGAATAATTATAAGTTTAGAATTTTTGTCTTGTTTTGTTTTAGTAATAATAGATAGTAGAATATAAATATATATAAATGGAGTTATATTCCAATCCTCTTTAACTGTCGGCGGTCTCTGTCAATCAACATACGAGTTCCGTCCGTATGCGTTTGTGCTGTACGTGTCCCTTCATGTTTCCACTTCACTATCACATCACACACAGTGGACCTAGGGATATTTAATAGTGTGGAAATCTCGCTTTCAGACTTCTGACAGAAGTGATACCCAATCACCTGACCATGTTCGAAGTCCGTGAGTTCCGCGGAGCGCCCCATTCTGCTTTCCCACGATGTCTAATGACTACTGAGGTAGCTGGTAATAAGTACCAGGCAGTAGGAGGCAGCACAATGCACCTAATATAAAAACGTATATTTTTGGTTGTATCCGGATACTTTTGATCACATAGTGTATAATCTTAGATTATAAGCTTAAGATTTAAAGAGTAAAATCATTAGTCGATTGTCAGTTTTCATCTCAAAACCCAAAGTTATTGGTGGGGTTAAACAAATTTTTCACCGAAGTAACTTTTCATCAATGATCTTAAACTATGTCCTATACTGACTCATATTCAATAATAGTCTTTCATCTTAGATGAGGTGAAAACACTCATAAAATTTACATGTTGGCAATGTAGTATTCGTTAATAAATTTTGGTAAAATTGTAATATCATAATTTGATCTATTTGATCATAACTCCTTTGATATATCATGTCCTTTTTGTTTACCATAACCATTTACTGATTTTATTTTTGACATTTAAACCTACAGTCAGAGGTAACGTGGAAAAATCACATGAATTGTAACATTGGACCTACTGGACCTGTATAGTTCTTTGCCTGATAGGATGAACTGAGCTTTACATCTTTAATACATTTACAATGTTAAATACAAACAACAATAGGCATTGGTTATATATATATATATATATATATATATATATATATATATATATATATATATATATATATATATATATATATACAGATGGTGATCAGAAAAATGGAAACACCTGAACGAAATTGCAACTTACCAGATTAATATAGTGTCGAGCCACCTTTCGCCTTCAGAATAGCCTTGATGCGACATGGGTTGGAGGCATAGAGGTCGGTCGTGAATGGTAGCAAGTGGAATTTTACACCATTCCTCGTGCAGGGCATCGGCCAGTTTTGTGAGAGAGGATGGAGGTGGAAATCGTCGCCGGAGTCGTGTTTGCAAGACGGAACACAGATGTTCAATTATGTTGAGATCTGGGGATTGGGCGGGCCAGGGGAGGTGTTGAACTTCATCCCGATGTTCCTCAAACCACGCTGCAACAACGCCAGCCGTGTAAATGGGTACATTATCATCCTGGAAGATGGCGTCATTGTCCGGGAACAACATCCGGACCATAGGATGCAAGTGGTCTCCTAAAATTGCGACATAATCGTTGGCAGTGATTCGTCCGCTAAGTGTGACCACATGACCCAATGAAAACCATCATATTGCGGCCCACAGCATCACCGAGCCGCCGCCATGTTTCACACTTGGGCGGAGACACTGCAGATCATAAGCTTCTTTGGGCGTTCTCCACACATAAACACGGCCCGTGGTTGGGAATAGGGTGAAGGATGACTCATCCGACCATATCACACGTTTCCAGTCCTCAACGGTCCAAGTTTCATGGTCGCGGCACCATTTGCGGCGTGCGAAAGCGTTATGGTCCCTGATGAGCGGTTTGGCCCGTGCAACACGACCCCGTAAGTTCATGTCATGTAATTCACGGCGGACTGATTGTCGAAACAGGGTGGGGGAGGTGCTGATTGAGTTCCTCCGTTACTTGCTCTGCAGTGGCACGACGGTTCTGTGTCACAATGCGCTTTAATACCCGGCGTGACCTGTCACTCATGATTTTCTTCCTCCCATTGTTCCGCTTCACCGATGTGGTTTTCCCGTGTGTTGTGTAGGCCGGCATCACCTTCGACACTGTCCCACGCGACACACCTAACACAGTAGCCACTGCCGTCACACTCACTCCACATAACCGCGCACTAACAATTTGTCCTCTTTCAAAATCTGAGAGGTCTCCCATTTTACACTACCTCCGTGTGCTGCAGCCACTGGACACTGCTGTTCCACTGCGCCTGACGTAGTATGGAGACCGACCTAATACACCAGCACCAGTGGTCCGGCGCTGCGGGCGACACGACACCACTGCCAACCCATACATCTGACGTGTTGCCAACTACAGGTGTTTCCATTTTTCTGATCACCATCTGTATATAGTGTTTCAAAACAGCACCGACAAAGTTTGAGAGGTGTTCCTGACACCAAGATAAGGTAAACAGTATAGACCATCCTGGGTGCACAAATGCTTCCTTTCGGAGATATAGGCTGTCGAAAACGTGAAAAAAAGAAATTTAGAGGTCTATAGCTTAAAAATTATAGTAGTCGGGTCAAGACTTCCTTTAGGAAACAACAAGTGTCTCATCCAGATATCCGTGTTTCAGGATCATGGGGTAATTCAGCAACAATTTTTATGGAAGTTGTTGGAGAGTACTTCAAATTACTGATGCGCAAATGCAAGACGAAGACCAAGACCAGGGTGGTTTTTATCTTGCACATCTAGTCTTGGTCTTGGTCTTGCAGTGGACCCCTGGTCTTGGTCTTGCTTGCAAGAGTTTTGCAAGTCTTACTTTTAAGAAATCTTATGCTTTTCGTAGGTAAATTGTACTCTGGGTATAAGGGAAAATAAATTTTACAATGCACCAATAGCAACGAAAATACAATGTACGTTTCTAAATATAATATAGTTACCGTTCTGTAAGTTTCTTTATAATGTCAACATAGGTGATGACCTTTATTTCTAATGGGTGCGCAAACATTATTACTTGTAACATAAACCACAACGTTTCGTAATCTATTTATGCTTAAAGTTCATTTTTTCATGTTTTATGCAGCCTATAACTCCGAAAGGAAGCAATGTTCATCCAGGATGGTGTATACTATTTGTCCTTTCTGGGTGTTAGGAATCACTTCCCAAAAGTTTCCAGTGTGGTTTTGAAACACCCTGTATATATGTTAGTATATTATAGATCATACGAAACGGAAAATAAAATTTTATTAAAGCAATATGTTTTGTTTTGCATTAATTTTCATACCTATGTGATTATTTAACTCATTAAATAGGGGTACCCGAAATAAAATACATATTAACTAGAAAGAAGTAAAGGAGTATTTCTCCTAATAGCGGTGTATTACATATAGGAAAAGCACGTGTCAATTCTGGAGCAGTCTTCACTCATCACTATTGCGTGACATAGGCAAATCATCTTACTGCACTTTTTGCAAAAGTATCTGCTCTTACTGTTTTGCACATGTAACATCTTCCTCGTTTCCCTACTTGAGGAGGTACATATATTGCTCTTTTGTGACAGTTATTTTATTGCTGAGCATCTACACTCAACCCAGACAACATTGCCGCTGATTTTCGAAGGTCTATAGGATTCAGTTTATTCAGTGCTCTCTGTATCAATTCATCCTCTATCCAATATTTTTTGTCAGTTGCTTTAGATATTGTTTCCGTTTCAACTTATTCTCTGTGTTCACTCAATGTATAACATTACCATAGATGGCTGTAACATTTAAGATGTGATAAAAACATTACAGGTATATGACGAGTCACAATATTACTAGCGCGGGTACGTACTTTTACATTTCGCACTTCTTTTCTCCATTATGTTTCATTATCTTTATCCACACAATATTGACTATAGTTAGTTTCATCACTGACAGAGTCTTCCCCATTGGATTGCGCGTACCTATCAGTATCATCCTCACTGCAAATACAGAAATCAGGATTTTGATCACCATCATCCTCTTCAAATGATATGATTGAAGAGTGTGTTCAAATAGTGTTCCGTTTACGGTAGCTTGGCGCTGTGTTTTGACACAAAACCTGGCTAGCGAATCTTAGCAGGCCTTCCATTTCTTTCCCCTTATCGCAGTGGTAACAGTGGCACTAACTCATCAACTTAAGCACTAGTACGGTTTGATATTTCCAAGTTGCATACATTTCGAAACAGTTTACTTCTTCTCCAATCAGGGCCCGTAACTTGTGTGGTACAGGGGAGTGGTAACCGCCCCCCAGGAAGGTTCCCCGCCGTTCGAAGGAGCCCATTTTGAGGCAAAATTTTCTTAATCCGTATACGATACGAACATGAAATTACAAATAAGCATCAAACAGTTTCACTAAATTACATAAAGCAGCGCGCAAAAGGTAAATAAAACAAAAGTGAGTTGTGCGCCCACTTCAGTAAAAACGTGTACTATTAGGGGCCCTAGAAATAACATTCTTTCGTATGATTTTGAGATTTGTCAATGTTGTCCCCTGAATTAATTTCTCATGTATGGAATGGGCCCAGGGGCGTAGGTAACAGCCCCGCAGACCTTGCCGTGAGGGAGCGCCACAGGCTCGGGGGGAGGGGACATAAATAGTAAGCGAAAGATAGAAAGAGGAGGGCCCTAGAATGAGAAAAAACTTTTTCTAGGAGGCCCAAATACACGTATTAATGCTTCCCTCCAGAAAACCTCTAAGTCTCTAATGTGAATTTATTGGTACAGTTCTGCTAATAGTTAACTATAGGTTGGTCTCTTTAAACCTTGGGTCGTGGAGAGAAACAATCTTACAGGAGGATAGTATTCAGATTTTAAGAAGGTGGGGAAAAGAGAGCGAGGATGAGAAAGATGAGAAGAAAGAAATAAAGAGAATGAAAGAAACGCTTCTACATTTACTTCATAATGAATGTAAGCACATGTAAACGAAAAAGGGATATCGGAACCCACCACCACAATATTTGTGGAAGTGTTGGCAACATTCTGGCGTAATATATTTCCCGCCAATTCTGGGGCCTCGGTGTTTGGCCTAATTCTGGTCTTACAGCATTGGCGTATCCAGGTGACGGTCAGGGCCCCCCGGAGAGAAAACTTTCCTATTTTATATATTTAAATAAAACACATCCTAGAGTTTGAAGCTCTTAAAAGTAGCTCTAAGTAGCAGTACTAAAACTCACCGTCCCCCAGAAGTCCGTCCTCTATCCACCTCTGCCTTGCAGAAGCTATCGTCTAGGCATTCACCTCGTGGGACTGAGGAAAACCTTAATAAGGAATTCCAGCCAGAGCTAGGTTCATGCTCACCCTCGATCTACCTATTTTAATGCCGTCTTTGTGTTGGACAGTGTCTGCTAAGGCATCCAAACAGGGTAAATGCGTAATGCTTTAAAATGTTTAAATGTTAAATTCGCTTTATACTGTACTTTGAACACGTAATTCAATGTGTATTATATTCTTCTTGCAGCAGCATGCTTTATTTCCTAATACTTTAAGTCTATGGTTGTTAGTATCTATAATTATTGCATTATACTAATCCTTCTCAAAGCTCATTCCATTAGTATGAAATTCTAGACTTGGCAGTTTGCAACATTGCAAACCTTCAGCACAGGCAATAATGTGGCGAGAACATTTCCACCTATACTCGCATCGAAATTCTCAGCCTCAGTTTACAATCAGTACAAGATGTTTCTGTCGCCTTATCATGAAAACAACGCTGTCCAGCGAACCTAACAGTCTTCGCTGTCTCTGTACAAACTGCATGCTTCCAATATTGCCAGGCGTACAAGGTTTTCGCACACTTTCGAATAAGAACACTTGTACAAAATTGAGTGTGCATTATATGTAAGATTGTATTACATAATAACTAACTCGATTTGTCATAACGTTAATATCTCAGTCATCCCCAAAGTAGCAATTTATGTAGTAATAATAATTGTTCTATGACTGTGCAAAAGTAGGTAGGCCTACATTCGGTTCGGCGATTCATGTGCCTGGCAACCATGAATTAACCATGTAGGGGTGAAAAGCAAGGTGTTGACGCTCGCACTACAATTGTTGTTTGTAAACAATTTTCCATCCTTGAGTGAACGGACAATACATATTTGTTACTTTAAGAGAGATGTGTGTGTATGAAGATAAATTGTCCACGCTGCATACACATGTTTTAAAGAGAATATTTTACAGGGATTCAGTGGGTAATGACATGAAGAATGATCTGGAGACATACGGAATACATGATACGAGGTTTTCATATTTTCTTGGTTTCCCTCCGAATGGATTGAAGGCAAGCGATTTATTTTATATTTATATTTATAGTAATTATAATAAAGTAAAAGTTAAATTACACTTTAGTTTTTGTACTGTTAAATTATTGATAGCTACCTGCATATAGTTGGTATATTATTTCTGTATATATTGTATGTATTGGTGTTGCCTTGAGTTCACCCGGGAACTCAAATTAGATCAATTTGAAAGAATTTGTATAAAAATAATGGAAACAATTATTTACTTTAACTTTATTCCGTTCACATTATGTGTCGCAGTAGTTAATTATGAAGCAGTACACACTAAGTAGTGAGAAATATTTTGTGTTAGACTTTGCTGGAGAAATATGAATGAAACTACCCAAGATTTTCAAAATATCAAATAGTGAGTACACATTTATTTCGAGCAATTATATCTAAGGCTGTCAGTGTGTTATGTGTGTCGAGACCAATAACGTTCTAGAGAGGATGACGTAAGTAAATGTTGTCATCCAGGAGCAGTAGTGGTCTACGGAATATACATTTTCATATCATGAATCGCCGAGCATTGAAGAGGACTATCATAAAGACTATTAAATGTAGTCGGAACACCTGACTGAATAACTCATCAAGCATCTACAATTATATTAATAATAGTAGTTAGGCTTAAGATGCATTACCTCAATATCCGAATTGGGAAAATGATTTCGAAACATCTGCCAAATGATTTCAGAACTGAAGCGAGAAGAAAATTAGATTACGAATGCATATCTTGGATCACCAATGGCGGAAATATGATAGTATTAAATGAATTATCATTGCTGTCATTGTTTCTTTGGATATCCAAAGTGGAGCATTCTTGGGACAGTATACTGCTGTCGGTTCGGGGTTAGTGTGGACAGCAATTTTATATATCATTTTTTGTATTATTATTATTCTTATTGTTGCTAATTCCGGAAAAGAAAATCACAACCAGTAGAAATCAGGATTTTTCCGGGATCTAGGAGCCTCTTATAATCTTTCCAGATATCATCATGCAAAACAAAAAGCCGGATGTATTAATGTGTAGTCGGTTTCAATTAGTGATCTTCTATCAATTATTTGAGTATAAACGGAAGATCATAATCTTTGGAATTATGTGCCAAACATGTATTTATGGATGTTAGTTGTTCGATGAAGGAAATATGCACGAATTAATTGACTGTGTCTTCCTGAGAAATGTGGTTTCGCTCTCCATCCTTTTTAGAGGATGTTATATATATATATAAGGTTTCCTAGGAGGAAGGGTAATATGTTGGGAAATGGTTGTATTGGTGATGCTAAGCAAAAGAGTTCGTCTGATCATAGGTCCTAGTATCAATGGTTTGAGAGCTACAGGTTGTGAACCATTTTTACTTTATGTTGCGTAGTGTTCAAGCGTTATATACTCTACAGAGATGAGACATAGCGATTTTAAAGAAGATGGAATGGCTTTCGAACGGTATGCAACATTTGCCAGTGGTATGTCTAGAAGGGAAGCTATTGAGAGAAATTTGGGAAAATTAAGGTTACTTAAAGAAACTGGATGGCAACATTGATTGCCAAATATCGCTCAATAACATTTCTTCCAAAGACACCACTGCTACATATTGCATACCATTGAAAAGGCCATATCATCAACTTTCAAATTTGCTATGTGTTGTACCTATGTATAATAAGTACAAGGTGAACAATATGCAATATAGTCAAAGATGGTTCGCAACCTGTAGCTCTCAAACTATGGAGATTAGGAACCATGTTCATATAAACTTTTTTGCTTAGAATCACCCATACTACCATGTTCCGAAGTATTGTCCCATCATCCTCGGACACCCTCTCTCTCTCTCTCTCTCTCTCTCTCTCTCTATATATATATATATATATATATATATATATATATATATATATATATATATATATACACAGGGTGTCTCAAAAGTCCCTTACCACCCCTATTAAAATCCAAATTGATGTACATTCAGCGAATTTGACGTTGTAGGTGAACTTGAAGGTTAGAGGGACACTTTCTGGCGTAGGGTATGCGGACTGCGGCCATCCTGATGCCGGCTACTTTTTAATTACAAACGCTACGTGGGTCATGTGATACATGACCATAGGCAAAAATTTCGCCGGAAAACCGAATCTGAAGTCAAAATACATTTATTTTTATGTGGTAAACAGTTATCCACAATTGAAGTTGTGAATTTGACTGAGTTTCATTTGTGTTGCAGGTTGTGAATCATGCCGTTAACAAGGGACAAACGCATCCAGATCATCAAAATATGGGGCGAAAGGAGTGCCCGCTCATTGGCTGCCGATTTCAATGCGCGTCATCCACAACGATCACCTGTATCGCATGTTGCAGTTTCACGGTTATTGACCAAATTCGAGGAAACGGGAACAGTTGTTGATAGACTCCGTGGTGGACGGCCAAGGACAGCTACCGACCAAGAAACAGCTAATGCCTCCTTCTCGAAGTCACCGCAGCGAAGCACACGTCGTTTAGCAATGCAGTGTGCCGTGAGTCACAGTTCAGTGCAAAGGGTGCTCCAAAGGTATAAGTGGTATCCATATAAGATGCAATTACAGCAACATTTGTCGGAGGACGATCACGATCGTCGCGTCCAGTTTTGCGAGTGGGCTATTGAGCAATTGAGGGTAAATCTGCAGTTCGCTATGCACACACTTTTTTCGGATGAAACCCATTTCTATGGAAATGGTGAGGTCAATAGGCAAAACATGCGCTATTGGTCCCATGAAAACCCGCTTGAACAGATCCCTTGAAAATGACCGGTGCAGGGAAAACTATGGTATGGACAGGCATATGGGAAACAAAGATCGTCGGTCCGTTTTTCATTCCAGGAACGTTAAATGCAGACCGATAACCTCACGTTGTTGCAGGAAAACATAATGCCGGCTCTGATGTCCGAGGATGGTATCTTCCTGATGTTCTTCCAACAAGATGGTGCACCTCACCATTATGGTATCCAGTTGCGTCAGTTCCTGGATGAACAATTTCCTTGGACGTGGATTGGTCGATGTGGACCAGTGGAATGGCCTGCCCGATCACCAGACTTAACCCCCTTGACTTCTACCTGTGGGGCTATGGTGTATACTGTGAAAATTCGTGATTTTCCCCATCTGGAACAACGTATCATGGCTGCCTGTGAACAAATATCCCCAAAAACCTTAATACGTGTCCATAGTAATTGAGAGAAGCGTCTGAACACGTGCATTGCCCAGCACGGGCAACATGTTGAGCACATTATGTAATACGAAAGTCACACCTGCAATTGTGGATAACTGTAAACCACATAAAGATAAATGCATTTTTCACTTCAAATTCGGTTTTCTGGTGCAATTCTAGCCTATGGTCATGTATCACATGACCCACGTAGCGTTTGTAATAAAAAAAATTAATTCAACATGGCGGCCGTCCGCGTATACTACGGGAGAAAGTGTCCTCTCGTCCCTCAAATTCGCCTACCACATCAAATTCGCTTAAAGTACATCCATTTGATTTTTAATAGGTTTGGTGAGGGACTTTTGAGACACCCTATATATATATATATATATATATATATATATATACCACAAAATTAGTACCACAGTATTAGTACTACAAAATTTAAAGTTTAGAAGCTTCTAACGCACATGCAGCGCAACAGAGATGAGGAGGATAATGCACATTTAAAGTACCTTAGTTTTGGCTATCATGGTCATGGTATAACTTAATTCGAATGAATAGGAAGAGAGTTACAAGAGCTTGAAAATTTTATTTTTTGAATGACTTTATTGCGAAAATATCCTTAGACAAGTATCGCATCTAATTCCTTGTATGCTTTGTAATGTAGCGGTTTACAGAACTTCTATATCTCAAACCGTTCCGGAGATATAATAAGCAATAGTAAAGTTGGCAACACTACAGAAAATGGCGTTTTTGTTGAAAATATTTAAAATGATATTTGTCTTTATTCTGTTTTATGTCATTAGAGCAGTACATTTTATTAGCTGTAATTACAAGTTCTCGCAACTACATAGTTTAAGAAGTGTTGCAAACTTCGGCAATGTTTACCATATCTCCGGAACGGTTTGAGATGTCAAAGTGCAGTAAATAGTAAAAAGAATTTACGCATTTGGATAGTTTTCAATTCAGGGAATTCTAATCTGTACATACGTGACCATTTTCTTTATAAAAATTAATGATGTAAGTATGTTGATAGTATATCTTGCTTACAGGCTTATGCTAATATTATAAGACAACCTGGACAACAGTTACACTGGTATAGAGTAAATTTTATATTGTTTAGATTTCAAGATAATATAATAAGTTTAATCTTTATCTATATAATGTAAATTTAGAGCATGGCAGGTAAATCAAAATGATGTTTCCGATTCCAATTGTCAGTTATTTAATTTTTGTAATACTTAAAAAAACAAGTGTACAGTTTGTCATTAACAAAGAAATGATGAATTTAAACGCTTTAAATTTGTTATTGAAATACTTTCTTACTCCGAAGAGTGCTGTTAAGGTTCTGTAGGCAACATTATTGTTTTCAATATGTTGTCCCAACAGAAGATAAAAAAGACAGTTTTTTATGACATAGTAACATATATTTGATTAACTTCCAAAATACCATATAAAATAATGTTAGGGGATTTCAAATGCAAGGAAAGGATGTGAAGATGCTATAGAACCGATTATAGGAACAAGAGTCTACATAAGGGAAGTAATGAGAATGATGTTAGATTGGTGAACTTCGCAATATTCAAAGGCTTTATAGTACAGAGTACACAATTCCTACATCTTAACATCTACGTAGAAATATGCTTGAACCTTGCCAACTGCAAAAAATTAAAAAAAAATGTAGCGTACAAAATAGAATTGATAAGTTTCAGTTTTGTTAGGCAAATGAAGGTAGACTATCTTGAATGGTATTCGATCGTTCAAAGGAGCTGGCTGGGATACTGGCTACAACCTGATCGCAGCGATTATAAAAGAATGTTTATCATAAGAAAAGGAAATAATCGTTAACTTAAAACGAATAGATTTAGTTTATATAAATTAAAGTGGAGTCAAGAGAGAAGGAAAGAACAGATTAAATTGTCTAGTAGATTATTACTTTTAATATGTTTTGAATGCACTAGTGTTGAAGATACTTGAATTTGAATCAGGGATAGTATTAAAACTCTAGCAAGCGAAAAACTAGAGCACATAGAAACACAAAATAAGAAACCAGGAATGCAAGAAACTGACTTGAATGCAAAACAACAAAACTGATCTATGCGATGACGCTCCACGTACTGACATTTTCATCAGAAAAGAAACCTTCATTTATTTCGCAGAGGGGCGTAAGTTTTCAAAATCTTAAGTTATAGAAATTTACCTAAATATCCAGGACGTGTACAGTATAATATAATATAAACTTCTCTACAGAAATTAAATAAATGTAAATCTACTGTTGTGCATAAATGTCCGTTAAATTTAATTTACATAGACGAAAGTATAATACAAACCTTTTCTCATCGTCTAGAACAAAGAGAAATTGCAACAGAAGTGTAAGAAATGAATCAATTTCTAACTCACAAGAAAGGTGACAGAATTGACTGTAAAAATTAGTAACACGTCTCTTTGTCTCTTTGTCAACATCTTACAAAATCTTCTCAATCATTGTGTTTGCAAAATTGAACCTCTTACATATATTGAAGTTTACCAACAGTAGTTTTAGGCGAAATATCTCAAGTGTCAACCAGATATTTATATTTCGCCAAATCCTGGATAATAAATGAAAATGCATTCATATACATCAATTATTTATTGATTTCAAAAGTGAATAATATTCGGCGCAAAGGGAAACAGTGTAAATTTATTTTCAAAATTCATGCATGAAACGGCAAAACTAATTTGATTTCGTAAAGCTGAGTTTAAATGAGAAATAAGTCAAGTATTAGTAGACAAATGTCTGTCAAGCTTTCAAGTTGATAATAATCTTAAATACGAAGATATTTTGTTGCAGTTATAAGCCAATTTAGTTCTTGCATATAAGGAAAATTAAATATAACAACTAGAACCTAGATGGTATTCACCAGATTATGGCTTAGGTTACTGATGTAAATGTTTTGATGCCAATTTGAAAAAAAAATATGTAAGAACATTAGAAAGAAATGGAGAGGTTTTATTATAGGCTTACTTTTATATAGATTTAGAAATGAATGCAGAAAAACAAAATCGCGGTGGAAGAAATGATGAAAATTCGGAATGCGTTAAACATCAAATAACACTATCAGGATAATGGAGATTTAGGATCTACATTAACAGACCAAAACCATATCAATTAATACAATGAATGTTAACACGTTGGCTGCCGCGTTGGGCCGATGGGACCAACATTGTAACATTCAGTTTATGACTCTATTCCCATCCGTTGGCTCACAACTAAACCTACTTATTCGTGCTGTCGGACCAACACCGCGCACGAAAGTATACCGGAACTAATGGGCTGTGAAAAACGTTTTTGCTTACTAATTTTATGGGAGGAAGAGGAAATCTGTTATACTTTTTTTTCGGTAATTCCAATTAGTTTCTTTCTTAATCATTTTAATGAAGTTTTATACATTTGGGTAAAGATGTTTGCATAATTTTACTATAAAACATGAATTTAGAAAACAAAGTACATGATATACATTTAAAATTAAGATAGCGTGCCCTTGACAGGAGTGGCAAATCTAGATTGTAAAAGTTTTGGGGGCAGCCAGATACCAAACTATGATAGGTGTATCATGAGTTTTCGCAAACCATTTTAATTTGAAACGTACATATAAATAATAGCTTCAATTATTTTTGACGTTCCAAAATTGGGGGGTGGGGGCTTGTCCCCCATCCCCAAACTAGATCTGCCACTGCTTGACACGATAAAACTTTAGACCGAGTTAAGGAGTATTTTTATCAAATTGAATTTTGATCATGCAAGATGCATTGTGACGTACAACTTTAAGTGACGTCAGACATTTGCTGTTTGATGCCCCTTAGAATATATTTTACAGTGCGTCTTACATGGAAAATCTTTAGTTTGATAGTAAAATTGGTGGTCAGTTTTATCTAAAGTTTGATCTTGTCAAATGTCCCTAAGTAAATTATTACTACGGAAACGTACATGAATATTCCAAATCTTAAAAGAAGTAACTTCGAACATCACTTTCTATTTACTTCTTTCTTCATATAAGAACATTATAAATAAACGTATCACATTAAACTAAAACTTTTATGCATGTTCGTAAAGTAGTGTGCTCCCAGCACTTCCTATTGTGCGCTGTGCAGTTTGCTGAAGCAGGGCAGACCCAAAGTGGTTGCCCTTCACAATTTTGACAGTAGGTAACTATTATCTTCACTGTGTTCATCGCGGTTTTTCTTCCTTTTTCGTAGAGATTTCCTTGTAGCAGTTCTTCCACATATGGGCAGAACTATTTATTGTTAGGAGCTGGAGAGATGAGCGACGGTTTGCTCCTTTCCTCTGAGAAGGAGAACATCTTTCTTCTTCGCCTTCGGATGTACACAGCCAATGAACCACTCTCTCTCTGACATGCACAATACTAATTGGATCATTTGTCACTGATCGATACATAAGGTATGCATTCACAACACTAGTATTCTGAAGAAGCTCAACTACTATTTTTCTGTACAAGACTTTAGGAAGAGCCACTTGAGACTTTTACGAAGCGGCGAAGAATAGGCTGTCATTTGATCCGACAAGTCAACAGATGATTTTCCTTTGTTGTAGTAAAGTACCACTTGCGGCTTTTTTTTATGGTGCTCCTCGTTTCCGGATAGTAGCCATGTTTTCAGTATGTTTTATAGACAGAACAAGAAAATTCCTTTGATCCTTGCAATTCAGAACAGTTATTCCACGCTCGTTTTCCCTTGCCACTACTTCGTTCTTATTCAGTTCCTTTTGTGTCACTTCCTTTCGGTTTGAACGGATGGTTCCTAACAGATGCGTGTCTTTGTCAAGTAATTTATTAGCCAGATCAAGGCTTGTGTACCAGTTATCTGTAATGATCGTACGGCCTCTTCCCAAACGTTTATCACGCAATTTCAACACAACATCAGCAGGAACTATCTTGCCTCCATCAAGCTTCTTTCCACAATAGATCATGACGTTATATGTATATCCTACACCAGAGCAAATTTTAAAGAGTTTAAGTTCATATTTATGTCCCTTTCGTTTCATATACTGATGTATAATGACTCTGCCTCGAAAAGGAACAAGTGATTCATCAACACACACAACTCCTTCCGGTTCGTAGTATTCTTGGAACTTTAAATTCAGCATATCAACCAAGCTTTGAATTTTATGCAATCTATCACCTGACAAGCAATCGTCGTTATTAGCAAAGTGTAACATTCGTAGTAGAATCTCATAGCGATTACGACTCATGACAGATGGTACGAAAGAGTTCTTATTGAGAATATTCCTATTTCAGTAGTCGGCAAACTGTGTCATTTTTACTAGTCCCGTGTAGACGATCAAACCAAAGAAATTTCTTGATTTCAGAACGTGACGTGGGAACCCACTCATGCAACCGGGAGCCAGGAAGTATGTGTGTGTTCTCTAATGTAAGAATTTGCTTTGCATAGAGGTTCGTTTGATTCGCAATTTCATCAAAAATTCATCTGAGACTAGCAATACATAAATCTCTTCTGGTTTACCAGCTGCTAGCATTTCAGCGACGTTGGGGTTCACAGCAGTGGAGCAAGTAAACGCTAGAACAACAGGTAAGTTACCTACAGGCTCAATCCATTTTGAGACTGTATTGACCGTTGCTTGCTGTACAACGGACACAGAAAAACTGAAATCTGATACACGTTCTTCATGATCCAATTCTGATTCATTTCCAGATCTACTTGACTTGTCGAGGTGTGGAGAATAATCTGGATCTTCATCTGATGTACCAACATCCTTACCAAAAATGATCAACTTGATCAAGCAAAGAGCTAATTTCCTCACTCGATAAGCGTTTTGCTTCCATTCTGATAACAAACTCGACATATGATAAAGCGTGCACATAGGTAAACTTACTTATTACTTTCGAAACACAACAGGGCGCCGCATTTTCTATTTAGAAAGAAATATTTGCTTTTGTGCCGACAACAATTACTAAACTTTAAAAGGAGTAGAGAAATATTGTTTGCGCGGTTATAATATAGATTGCTGGCGTAAGCACCTCAGCCCCAAATACAGAAGGTTTATAAAATTTACAAAATGAAAAAAACAATTTCAGCTTGCAATCGAACCAACGTAACGATCAACACGGCGCAGCGATGCAAAAAGTAATTGTCACGCAGCGTTAGTCCCATGGGACAAACGCCAGAGAATTTGAATTTTTCAGGAACCGTTAGTGATATTTAAAAATTATAGCAACCAGGGAATATTTCAGTGAGAGTTATATAATACTGCATAAATGGCACCGGGGTCCCAATCAGCTAATTTTGGCCGGCA
Source organism: Thermobia domestica (assembly GCF_964235325.1). Taxonomy (NCBI): domain Eukaryota; kingdom Metazoa; phylum Arthropoda; class Insecta; order Zygentoma; family Lepismatidae; genus Thermobia; species Thermobia domestica. The sequence goes on from NC_137458.1 coordinate 103,668,497, forward strand.
GTTAACGTGTTAACTGAGAGCTGTGAATTCGTGCTACTACTATTTAGCCCAATTGCTTCTCGCTTTCTGAATTTTTAGTCCAAAAATTGTATGCTTAAAATAACTAAAGTGATAATTTTTTACACTGTTTAAAGGACAATTTTTAGAACATGAAGTCTAAGATGATCAGTTAGCTTACTTTGTTGGCAGTATGGGAGAAAGTATGAACTTCTCAAATTTAAATCTGGAAACGCAAAACAAGAAATGAAATTATAAACAACTTAGCAATATTTGTGGACAAGATTAAGGTGGATTGGACAGAACGAGGCACTTAAAGGAGAAACTGCATACAGTTGCCTAAGAACAGAAATCAATAAAGTTTATGTGAATATAGCATTTAGCCTTTGGGTCTTATAAGCCTCAGATATAAATTAGTTAATGTCAGTAATTAAACGACGGTCATGCATGCACACACTTTGAGCAGCTGGAGAAAGATTTTCTGGTATATCATAAATGTTGAGTTTGCAATACAATGTTACAGGATACACATCTGAGATATGGTCAATTTCCCGGAAAATTCACCGTAAGATGTCCTGGTTAACTTCAGCGATTATGCAGTTCATCCAATGGCACATTCACCAATGCAGTTCACCAATTCATAATCTCACTCAATTTCCTGGCCATCCATTGTTCGAAAGCCACTTATGGAATAGTCACAAACTTTTCAATAGTAACGGGGTGTAGCAATATGCTGTTATAAGTAGTAGAAAGCATTGTGATCTGAAAGCTATGGAAGTAACTATTGTTGTTTCACGTACTGACATGTATTAACTATCATGGGATTTTTTCAAAGGAAAACGTATAAAATTGTTGATTGGAAATGACACAAACGATATCTAATTTTGGGGAGTGATGTTAAGATTCCAATAGAGCAGTACTTCCAGAGTCGCCAAAGCCTCACCTTATGATGTTTCAGTTAGCCCGAAATGTGAAATGTTATTTGGTCGTTGAGGAACAAATATTTAGCGAATGCACTTTCTTTGAGGTACTGCTGTAACTCTTCACTGAAAAACACTCTTAAATGCAGGCTTATTGGTTTTAGAGCGCCTATTTTCTGTAAAAGATGCAGAGCCCTAACGAGATATTTTAGCAACATTCGCCAGTCTGTTTTCTGTGGACTATCAAGCTCTCGACTTGCTCTGTGTGTGGACTTTAGATTCCTCCTATTTGTTCCTCACAAATGCTTCACTGCATCATTCTCTACTCAATAACTACAAGTTAGTTTCCTTTCCAAGTTCAACCGGTTTCTTTAAATGCTGCATTCAACTCATAATGGAGTGAACAGAATGTGGGCCAGTCAAAATCATACATGAATAATCACGATACGTTCGTTTATATGAAATTAAAAAAATCGAAACGAGAAAATGTGCATGGATGGTTTTGAGAAAGAATGCACATTTACACCTTGATAACACTTACCATCTGTGAAAACTTCACAATATTTCGACTATCCCACCAAAATTTTAAAATATTCAATTTTGGCCATGTATGATCTGATAATTCGGTAAGGAGAGGGGTAGAAGGTCAACAAGGATATTGAACTTTTTTTTAGGTAAATTTAGGTCAAGGATAACATTTTGGGAAAATAGAGACCCAATTACGATCAAGGGCTGATTTCACTATCTTACAAGAGAAGACCCTTTATTTCACAAAAATGCGTTAATTAACGGAGATGATCAAAATACCAATCTTATGCATGTATTTTAAAATGTTTCAGAGTGTACATTCAGCATTTCTTAAGTTTGAATATATGTGTAAATTGCAGTATGAAAATGTGTGTTTTACGCATAAAAATGTTAAGAAAGATTTTGTAATATTTTTTTCTATAAATTATAAGTGTTATTGCCAATACATAGAAACAGGTATATCATCTACTTTTGTTGTATGCCTAAAGGTGAATTTTAGTGTAGGCAAATTAGATAAAAAGGTTGAAAAAAATCAAAAAGAGAGAAAAAATGCAGCGATGTGTGGAATAGTGGTCAAATCAACATACTAAAAGTGCTGGAAAATCCGAGTGTAACTTCGGCCACCACCTTAGAAAATGGCTGTCTCTCATGCCATAAAACGACAGTTTCGTTATTTCGCATACAAAACGCCGGAAAGAAAAACATAGAGAGAGATAAAAATCAGTAAAAATGTGTGGAATAGTGTTCCAATCAACATACTAAAAGTGCTGGAAAATCCGAGTGTAGCTTCGAAAAATCCGAGTGTAGCTATCTTGGAAAATGGCCGCTACCAGTACTGTGAAACGATATTTTCGAAAGGAGTATGGTAGGTTCCAGTATGATAGATTTTATTCCAGCTCAGGTAATAAAGACCTAGTCAATGAGCTTTAACAGACGTATGCGTTGTACCCTCAGTTATTAAAACATGCAGTTTTACATTACAATGGTGTGAGCCAGCAGCTACATATGGAAATGAACAACAATTTTATAACGTAATTATTTATTGATTTTGAAAAAGTTAGCAGAAAAATTTGAAACGGGGCGGTAATTTTGTCTGTCTAAAGAGATAAATGTACATGTCTCACTGATATATTCAGATTACAACTTTCGCCTTTTTACTATTCATGTATTCCTGAGGAGTGTTGTCTTATTTGCTGACACAACTAGCATTGTCCATTCACATTTTTCAAGAGCAAAATCAGTTCATACTATTGGACCCAGACTCTGACTCAGCGATCTCGAAACACCAAGACGAGCCAATCATAGTTAGCATAACAGACAAGGATATTGAAAATAAAACTCATCTGATTACGTTTTACGAGAGATTCCTGTTTCTAGATTCAGTACAGAAGGAAAAGCAAATAGTCAACATATGGATTGAGTATTTACGTCAAGTTCAACTCCTGCGACCATTCGTACATGCTGAAAGAAGTGGAAACTGGGCATTACGTCGTCACTATGTTAATAGTATGCTTCCCTCTCTAAACGCTGCAGGACATTTAATTTTGTGAAGTCATGTCACTTGTACCTTCAGAAAATGTGTGCTCTCCAAAACTAAATGTTCACAGATGAGTACGGAAAGTACTGTGATAGGTATTTTATCATCAGAAGAACTGTCGATTTATGGACCGACTTGACTATAGAGCAATGTCTCATCCGGTCAGATAAGAGTATTGAAGCTCTGTCCCACGGTCGGATATTGTTGTCACTAAATAGATTTTGAGAGTCCCAACCACAACTGGAATTAGCGACAGCCTTGAAAACGTTTGTCGTATCAAGTACAAATCAGGTGTGCGATACTTAGAACATAAGAATTCAAGGAACGCTCGTGACGATGCCGATGTTAAGAAATTGGTCCACTGGCTTCGATGCTAGAATCCTTTTCCTGAACACAGCAAATTTGTGTTGAATGCTTTATTTATCACATGTGAAGATACAATAAATTGTAATGCGGCTTTTGAGATTGGGATGACAGCTGTACGAAGTAATCTTGGAAGCAATTTCAAAGATGTAAAACTAAAGCGACGCTATAAGGTGACAAGCAACAGTGATAAGTGGTGTCCGGATGCATGATGTCATTGTACCTGTAAACATTACTCTACTGTTTCATCGAATATTTGGAGTCGTTAAACGCGCCGAAGATTAGGAAGTGTGCTTCGACTACGAATTGACCAGGACCATTGTCTCTATTTGATAATATGCCTTTAAGAAAAACAAAGATGCCGGTATTGTTCGAATGTTTTAATTCCATCGATGGGGCAAATCCAGGTCATCCCGAACAATCTTTTGCATCGAGTTATATAACTTCAACAAGGAACGTTTGCTGATATTTTCGATTGTAACAGCGCCTACCTCACTTGACATTATGGGCGACAAACAACTATTGTATTGGACGGTTATAGCCAGCAAAGCAACAACAATTGAACAAAAATGACGCTCACGAACCATTTGATCAGCAGATTTCAAATTCACAGCTTCAATGCCAGTAGCAAAGCCTCAAGAAAAATGTTTTGCTAACAATTGAAAAGAGTCGCTTCATTCCCAGTTCTCTCGTCATCTTTCCACAGCTGGATTCTCTGTACTGGCAGCACTACTGAATTCTACTTCCACTCTGAATAATCTGTGACATCAAAACTTCTTGATTGTTATCGCAAAGACCTGTACCTATGTAAGGACAACGCTGGAATCTTTACCACCAACAAGTACGGCTGCCCTCAAACTTCCATTGCGAGTGTATCACTAAGCGCAACAACGGCTGGAAAATGACCTGCCGGCAATAGAATGGGGAAGGCAGCTACTTGGAGCCAATCTATCTAGGTAATACCAATAATGACCGAAAAGCCACCAGCCCCTGATTGCCTGCCGAAGATCATTTTTTGTAACTGCAAATCCGGTTGCAAGAAAAGTTGCAGCTGCAGAAAATTGGGCAGCTCTTATTCTGAACTATGTGGATAATCTTGCGGCACTAGCTGCATTAACAGTTCATATAAAGATAAGGGTTATGTAAATGATGACCTACTGATTGATACTGAAGAATTCGGGAATGTGGACGAACCTCATGATTTTGAAGATGTGTGTACTTCATGTTTCGATACATGAATAGCAAAAAGATGAGAATTGTAATTTAAATATATCAGTGAGACAGGTGTATTTACTTTTTAGACAGACGAAATCACAACCATTTTCAAATTTTTGTACTAACATTTTCAAAATCAAGAAACAATAACGTATATGTTATAAAATTGTTATTCCTTTCCCTATATTGCTCCTGGTTCTCAAATGTGTAGTGTAAAACTGCACATGTTGTAATAACTGAGGTTACAAATAATACGTATGTTAAGGCTCATTGACTTGGTCTTTATCACCTGTGTTGGAATAAAATCTACCATACTCGTTTCGAAAGAAGTTGTTTCACGGCTATTTTCCAAGATGGTGGCCGAACCTCCACTCGGATTTTTAAGGACTTTTAGTATGTTTATTGGACAATTATTCCACACACCTGTACCGACGTTTAACCCTATCTGACGATTTTCTGGCGCTTTGTGTGCGGAATAATAATAATTGTGTTCCACGGCATCGCTGGCGGCCATTTTCCAAGATGGTGGCCGAAGCTTCATTCGGATTTCCCAAGATTTTTAGTATGTTGATTGAACCATTATTCCACACACCTGTAAGGACTTTCAAGTCTCTCTGACGATTTTCTGAAGTTTTTTGTGCAGAATAGCGAAAAAAGTAATTTACGGCGTCGGTGGCTATCCAATATTGCGGTTTAAGCTCCACTCGGATTTTTCGGGACTTTTAGTATGTTGTTTGGGCTATTATTTCACACATTTCTGTCAATTTTGATCTGTATTATTTTCCCCCCCATCTTCATTATATTTGTCTAATTTTCCCACACTATTTAATAGTGTTAAATTTCTGTTCTATCAGTGACGTGGATAACAATGTAATATCGATAATACTAATAGCAATTTATTATTTTCGGAATATAATAGTTTGAACATTAGCTGTTCCTATTCTTTTCCACCATTATGTCTTTTTGTATTAGGCATTATTGCTCTTACTATTAAATTATTATAATTTGCTACTACCATCTTAGGTTATAATATAACCATTACAGTAGTTGGAAGAGGAAAGCAGCCTTGTATTTATGTTTCTACATCTTCACTCTTCTATTTTCAATTCTTCATTCCTTTCTCCGTTCCAACTTGACAATGAAAGTTATCTTCTCAGATGATCTGCTAGTAATTCTGTAAGCTAGCACTACAACATAAAAGACTTACCATTCAAATTTGATAAAAAAATGGCAACGCAACACGAAGTTTTATTTTTCAAAATGGCAACCGACACATTGTTACATATTTTATGTTCATATGTTAAACGATAACTTACAATATCACATTTCTCATTCAGTGTTCGAGGATGGTATAGTATCAGAAAAATTCAATTTCGAACGCATATACAACACCAACAGTAATAACTAGACGTACACGGCAGTGCACGTCCAAAATGTCTTAGTGTCAAATAATGTATTCGTGATACGATGTATTTCGAATAAAAAGAAATAAAGTTACAACCGATTGAATAATTTGATTTTTGTATAAAGGCTTTACTTCGAAAAAGTTCTTAAATAAGTAAACATCGAATCACGTAAATACCTTTTTAGAACCCGTTAAGATCTCATGTCTTTAATTTTTCCGAAGTTATTTAAAACATGGGTAGACTTTGTCATATTGCTCACAACAACATATTTGTGAAATTTTAAAGAAGTGATATTGTTGTGTCCTTTCGCTTAGGTAGCCATACAACAAGAATTTAAGCAGTTACAATAACGACAGGCACTCA